>NC_133617.1:344149066-344449066 GCF_048593235.1 Sminthopsis crassicaudata | reverse complement strand
CAAATATTATCTCATGTGATTCATACACATGTGATGCACATACAACAATGTAGATATTATTATAATCTCCATTTTGTAGTTGAGAAAAATGAGGCAAACAAACTTCCTGCAGGTCACGCAATTAGCAAGTGTCTGGGGCCAGTTTTGAATTTGTTTTCCTGACTCTAGGCCTAGAATTTTATCTGCAGCACTATGAGTTGCCTATAATAATAATAATTATTGTTGTTACTGTGATTATTTTTTTGTTGTTGTTATCATTATTATTAGACATCTTGAATTACAGAGTCAGAGGATTGGGAAAGCATTGGGTTTGGATGACTGGACAGAAACAATTGGGGCTGAGAAAACTATCTCAGCTTCCTCATTATCTCAATTATTGCAACTAGTGTGTAGACTTGTAACTGGCTATTTGGATATAAGATCATAGAATCATAGACTTTGATATGAAGGGAGGGAATATTTTTTAGCAGAAAGCTTTCTGAATTTAGGTCAGACAGCCTATAAATTACAGGACTTATTGCTTCTTTCATTCTACCTGGAATAAGGAATTGAAGGGTCCAATGTTCTCTATTCTTATCTTAGCTTATTTCAAATTTGTCTCCATGCAAAAGAATTTAAGTGTAGCCAGAATGTTGAAGAACTTTGAGTCCTTGTCATATGAAGATAAGATGGAGTTAACAGACATATTAGTCTGATGAAGAGAAAACTCAGGAATGAGGGTAGAGAATGATATATCTATTTAACTTTTTGTTTTGCTTTGTTTGGAAGGTTGTGATATGGCAAAAGGATGAGACTCATTCTGATTGGCCCCAGAGGACAGAACTTAGAGCAATAGGAAAAAACAATAGAGGCAAAATTATGTTTAATTTCAAGCCTGAGAGTTAACTTCACCTACTTCAGACAAATCTTCCTGACATTCTTGCCAACTCTTCTTGATCCCATTTGGAGTTTTTTTGACAAAGACACTGGAGCAGTTTGCCATTTTCCTCTCCAACTTATTTTTACAAATGAGGAAATTGGTAAAAACAGGCTTATTTAACCCTCTGCTTTTCCTGACGCCAGGCCCAGCACTCTGGATTTCATGAGGTCAAATGTAGTACTTGTGCTAAGGGCCACACGGAGAGTAAATATTTGACGCTAAATTTGAAGCCAAATCTTCCTGGCCCAGCTTTGTGCACTACATTATCTATCTACCTGCCCTCTTAACAATCTGAGCTGAGTAAAAATGGAATGAGCTGTTTCAAGAAATGATGAGTTGGTCTTTCTCGAAGTAATTCCTCAAAACAGAGGCTGGATGATGACTGTTTGGATATATTTTGAATTAGATTAGATAGCCAAGATAATTTCTAATTCTAAAATTCTGGCTACTTACTACTTGTGTGATCTTAGGCAAATTATTCTGCTTCTCTGGGCCTTAATTTCCTTTTCTGTAAAACAAAATACCTGGAGTAGATGACCTCTGAGATCTTTTCTATCTTTCAATCTACAATTCAATGTTATGATTGAGCCCAATATCCTCCCACACATGAAGAAATGTGGTATAGAGAATTTAAGTGACTTGTCCAAGACTGAACACTGGCAGAGTTGTGATTAGAGTATAGGTCTTTGACTCTAAGTCTAATCTTTCCACAATACCATCTAGTCCATAGCCTGTTCAAATTTCATATATATAATAGCAGAGTTTTTATAGAGTCAAGATAAATCACTTTAGAGTACATTTATTTCAATGCCTTACTTCTGTCAGAGAAAGTAAAGAAGATATTATATAGGTCAGAGTCTCTAGTTATATCTTTTCCCCCATAATTCTAATTTTCTGGTTGTGGTGGGGGAAGTGATAAGAAAAACTAGTGAGTCTGCCAATGTATCAAGCATCACCTCACCTCCTTAATGCTGATTTGCTCTTGACATTTCCCTCTTTTGTTGACATTTGCCTTTCTTGCCTTCCTAAACACAAAATAATTTTAGTTCATTCCAATTCACTTATTATTATGCCCTTACAAACTATAACCATATTACATCCTGGACCAAAGAGTACATTCCAGAATATCTCAAGCCTCACATTAGGGCAACCTGGAAGCAGACGGCTTTTGACCACTGTAATAATCAAAAGATGGGAAAGTTAACAGATTCTTTAGATGTGGTTCTCTCTAAAAAATGGCATCAGCTGGCTTCCTTAACTCTTCAAGAGAAAGACACTGATCTTGAAAGTTGATCCTAATAAGCAAAGTAATAAAACATACCTAGTTTCAAATAGTTCCATGGTAAGTTTCTTTGAATAAATTGACAATGATGTTCAGAGCCAAACCAATGGATTATTTTGAAGGATAAGGAAAAAATAAACAAACAAAAAACAAAACAATTTAAAAACAGTTCCAAGTTCCAGTTTAGGGAAAAGCTGAGTTATTAGGGAGTGCTTACTTTATTAAACCTGCTGGGCTATTCTTCTAAACTGTAAGTTTAGTCTTACAGGTTCCCCCCTGAAATTGTCAGAGAACCCAAAGTCATTTGAATAGTCTTGATCTTCATTATTTAGGGTTGGTTATGAACAATAATAACAACAAAAAAACAATCTTTAAACTGATAAAATCAAGGTAGGAATATTGTAGTTAAAATGCTTTTACCCAAGAAGATTAAAAGAAAATGCATCTTTATGATGTAATATTTAGTATTTCTCACAGGAATAAAAATCATTTTGTTTTCTGAGAGGACCATATTCAAGTAGCTGGTCAGTTAGCATTTTAGAGGCATTATGCATGCTGCAGGCAACTTCTCTTTGGAGACCATGGGATACAAATGTCGGCAGAAATATTATCTTGGTAAATACTAAGTATGTAAGAGATGTCATTAAGGTTAGAAAAGCAAGACATTCTCTGACCAATAACAATTATGGATTATCCATTACTGTGACTCTGAAAGCATGTATCCTTTGCTGTCTTTTTCTCTGCACTACCAAGAGAATTAATTTAATTCAAGTTTTGTCTCATAATTTCAAGTCAGACCACCCTCTGGGCATCAATCCCAAACCAGCTTTATCACTAGCCACAAAACCTTGACAGTTTGAAGCTTGCATCTGAAAACAAACAGCAAGTGGAGCCCCTTTTTTTTCTTTTAAAGGCATTGACTTTCAAAACAGCTCCGTCTATTGCATACAATCTTGATAAGGGAACTTTCCAATGAAGAATTTGCTAGGTAGATGACTGATAGCAAAGCTGTCTTTCCTGAGGAAAATTATGGTCATCTCCAGTTTACATCAAATTGCTCTCATCTGAGCCAAAGGAAAAAAAAAAAAAAAAAAGTAAGTAAATGGCAGAAGTTTATCCACACACACACACACACACACACACACACACACACACACACACACACACAAAAAAAAAAAAGTAACCACAACAGCTTGTTAAAATCAAAGGCTGCTCCTTGTTAACGTTTTAGTGATACTATTTTCTTCTCTTTTTTTTAATTGGCAGATTGCCTTGTTTTTACCCTTAGCTTTTCATTTCATATGCTTCTATAATGATCATGATTATGCACAAAATGAAATGATTCTTCAGCCAAATTGCCCCATTGGTGTACCCAGACAATGGCCATTCTAGATAACACTGTGTAGCTGTGTGTTTTTGTTGTTGTTTGTTTTATTTTGTTTTGTTTTGTTTTTGCCTCTGGGAAATTAGTGGTACTCTTTCATTATTGAGCGATTTTGCTACATTTGGAGGAAATTTGCACACACACCAGCATTGACTTTGGGGAGCTCTCATTGTCTGCCAGGGAGTAGAATTAAGCAATGAAACTTCAAGTCATCAAAGTTTCTTCCAATTACTTGTTGCTTGCTTACTGAGACCACATGAAGACTTGGAGATATCAGATGAAAGGGAAAAATTGGCTTTTGACTGAAAATTTTATTGGGTCCCCAAATTCTCATCTACGGAAATTTTCATAAGAGGCTTGGCAAATAGTTTAAAAATACTTGTGGTATTTGGCAGGATAGCATATATACAAATTTGAACTGCTCTTTCCATTCCTATTTCAGCAGTGGAGCCCCAATAAATGTTCTGTCTCAATGGAAGACTTTTTGGTATGGACCACTATCATTAGAAATGGGTTGGACAAAGTAGAGGCATTTAATTCATCCAATGAAACCCATTGCTCATAGTGTTCTGAACATCATTTTTCAAAGTGAAAATCCAGCATTTCACAGAATGGACTGCAAAGATGAGTTAACCCATAGTGAGCTATAAAAATATTTATTTTTATTGTGCCAGGTTTTTGGTGATTCAGAGGAAACTAAGTCCACACATATGTTTTTAATTGACTGCTTTTCCATATAACTCATCTCCTTCAAGAGAAACAACCTATACACTATTAGGAAGTCACTGATCAATGACTTCCTTAAATGCCATTCATCATTTACTGAATCACTTTTTGGAGAATGAGAGTGAGCAAAGATATTAAAAGATAGCTTTCTGTTGTCTTTGTTCTTAAGCTGAGTTATATTTGACTATCCCCAATGGAACAACCATTCAAATTACATTGGATAAATCCCTGAAACCTAAAGAAGTATTATATGAGGATTGTGAATTTCATGTTAGATGAAGAGAGGATGATGAAGTTACTTTTATATAATGTTAGTATCTCTAAAAAAGTCTAAAACAACTACTCAGAAAAAAGAGCAAAATTATAACTTTGTACACCTTAGCCCTTCATGTTCATTTTCCCCTCTACAATTACCATAGTCAATAGATTGACAAATTTTGTCAATTCTATCTTCACAATACATTTATTTTATAAGCAATTATGATTTCTACTATGCACAAGACTTTGTGTTCTGTTATAGGGAGATTTGAAAAGAAAACATATTCTTCAAGGGAAAAAAAAACACATGCACTAGATAAGTAGATACAAAATCTGTAGAAAATAAATAGAAATGATATATTCACACATTTGGAGACACATTTAACCCCTCCTTTCTCCCTTATTTTCTTTTTTTTTTTTCTGAATAATTCCAGCTGCATGGATATTCTCCCTGCTTTCATTGTTTTATATTTTAGACCAAGGCATCTTAAACTTGTTTTAGTCCCAATTGCTTTTTACCTGAAAAAATTTTTACGTGACCCGGGACAACAGGTATACAAAATAATTTACAAATCAAATATTTCCTGATGATAAATGATAATTTCACACCCCCCATATTCAATTATACAACCCAGATGAGGTCATGATTCACAGTTTAAGAAACTTTTTTTCTAGAATACACTTCATGTAGCTGCTATTGATATGCCTAAGATATAGGTTTCCCATATCACTCCCCCAATTCATAAAGCCACAGTAATTTCTTTATTTTTTCTATCTTGTGAATCAGACCCCTCTTTTTGGCTTAAGTAAATCACTATTTCTACTTTACCTTTTTATTAAAAGCTTTATATTAAAGCTTTGTCATTATATTGTGGGAAAATACAGACTGTGTTATGTTCTTAGAATACTTTACTCTCCCTTTTAACCTCTACATAAAGGAACCTTTTATTACATGAGACTATTCTTAAATTTCTTTAATGTTGTGTTGTTTTCTAGAAAATACTTTATATCTATCTTTCTTTATATATGTTGTATCTGCCCAATAGAATGGAGGTACCCTAAAGAAAAAATTGCCTTGATTTTTTTTGTCTTTGAATCCCCATTACCTAGCTCTTCTTCTTCCTCTCCATGTAGTGAGCATTTCGTAAATTTTTTTAATGAATCTTGGCAATTACAAACTTTAAAATTCTTCCAAGAAAAAAGAGATAAAATAACCTTGTTAATTTGATTTTTTAAAAAAATATGTAGCACTTATTTTTTGAAAAATATCCACAGGCAGAGAGAGTTACTAGAACAATGAAAAACTGTTGCTTTGTAGGAATCTGTGAATTTGCAAGATAGGCATACTACTTTTTCCTACCAAAAGGAACTTTTCACACTATGAGTGGAAGATTGTTAGAAGAGAATTGCATAAGTTCCATACCAATTTTTATAGTTATTTATGCTGCATGGAGTTCTTTCCTATATTTAAAAAATCACGTAATTTTTTTTCTCATTTCAATAATGTAGGCAGATGCTTCATCTAGTGTTCCTATCATTTATGAAATTTTGAATGAAAGGTGCAATCATCACATTTTAAAGGAAATTAACTTCATATTCCTCCTGAGAATCTTTATCAACCTTAAATCTTTGAGATGCCTGAACTTTTTGAAATTGTAACAACCCATTAAAAGTTCTCTTAACAGTAGATCCTCTTCTTAGATGTATTTTATGGAGTATTTGAGCAAAAAGTGCACCCATTCCCCCACATACACATTGAAACTTTCTTTACAATTCCATGA
Organism: Sminthopsis crassicaudata; assembly: GCF_048593235.1. Classification (NCBI taxonomy): domain Eukaryota; kingdom Metazoa; phylum Chordata; class Mammalia; order Dasyuromorphia; family Dasyuridae; genus Sminthopsis; species Sminthopsis crassicaudata. The sequence continues at coordinate 344,442,716 of NC_133617.1, read as the reverse complement.
CATCCTTGGCGATAATTGGAGACACCCTAGGGTGTTTTGAAGCCATACTTCAGAATCATTGGCATATATTTTGGAGCCTATGATATCAAAGTAGAGTAAGAATACCTGTGCCTTTGTATATGAGACACTTCTATAAAAATACCAATTGCTCGGTAGAAAATGCCATTCATTTCTTGCTGAAAATGTCACTTAAAGGAAAAGAAATAATAATAAAAAAATGGGAAGTTCATTCTTGGTCAGCAAACCAAAAAACAAACTAACACATAAAGAGTAGTGGGAATGATAATACAGATAATCCCTACTGCATGGTTATTCTAAGTTTAACAAAAGCTTCTCATTATGAGTCATTGGGATATCAAATCCTGCCACACTGTCAGCATCAATCAAGGGTCAGCATTCTCCTTAAAGAAAGGTTGAAGAAAGAAATCCTGTGCTATTTCCTATTGTGATGTACAAGAATTTGCCTGGAAGCCTTGCTTGACAGATTGGTTGCCTTTCCCACTATCATCTGTAAATCTGTGAAATAGGAGCAGCTAATAGAAGTCTCCATGCCATTGAGATCAGCTACTCTCAGGATGCTGGGAAAAGATGCAGTTAGAAACTGTTAGAAGGGGGAAACTTTTTTTCCAATTTTTGCTTTGCTTTTATAGAGCTACAACTATTGCTTACAATGGCCTAACTGAAACAAAGCCTAATGGTATTGGTAACAGAAAGGTAGATGGCACAATGAATAGGAAAACCTGGTTTCAAATCCTGTCCCAGACATTTAGTAGTTATGTGACTCTGGGGAAGTCATGTAACTTGTCTCAGTCTTTATTTTCTGTTCTTAAAAATGAAGATAAGGAAAGTACCTACCCGGCAGAGTTGTCATGATAACCAGATAATATATGAAAAATGTTTTGTAAAACTTTAAGATCTATACAAATGCTAGCTACAGATGATGATGGTGGTAATGATATAAGGGTACTAATGTTTGGGATGTATCTTCACAAGTTGTATTGACCTCTGGCATAAAATAATACTTTTAATAAAATAAAATAAAATAATATAATATATAAAATAAAATAATCAACTTGAGAATTTGGTGGAATTTTTTTTGGGGGAAGAAAGTTTTCTAGCCTCAGGCAGTCTTGCAAATTTTAGGATTTTCTCTTTAAAGCTTCATTTTTCAGATTTCAGACTCAGATCTATTTAATCACTTGAAATGATGATTGCATATTTCCTGGCATGTAAATTAAACAAGTCAAGAGAAAAAGAAATAATTTGAGCAAACATAGACCTGGTATGTTATATTCTTTTTGTTGTTGTTGTTGTTGTTGCAAAAAGTACCTATGCTGATTTGTTGGTGAAGATGCAGGGTTTTTTTTAGCTCTTGTGAGAAAGTATTAAGCTGTGTGTGATGAGTTTAAGAGACATCAATGTAGAGCTGCTAAAATGCATATGAATCTGGAATGCATATTCACAACTGAGAATTATCACGTTTGTTAAGTCTGAGGGTAAAAAGAAAGTTATCATTACATGAAAGGGAAGTTTCTTTTGGCAAAATACGAATCTTCAAAATACTAAAATTACACAGTTCATTTCAACCAGATGCTGAATATTCTTTCTTTAGAAATTTGGTCCTTATACTATATGGGAATACAAACAGATGCTCTCTGGCACTTCATTATTGGATTGCTAGCACATTTATGTTGCATAAAGGGCATTGTTGAATAATGTTTGCAATGTTCTATGCCAAATGCAGTCTGAAATTGCTTCAGCATCAGAGAACAGATGGAACTTAAAGTAGTTTGTAAGCTCAACTCTCAGTTTCTTTTGATGAATGACCCCAAGGATGGCTTTACATAAACTTTCCAAGCTAACTTTCTTGGGTGTCTAAAATGTATAGTCTTTACAAAGGAAATTGATCCAAAACATGGAAAACATTGATATTTTGCTCATGTTATGAACTTTTTAGAACCTAAAAAATGATATTAGAAGATCATTAATAAAACGTTTCTATGCTGGGAGAAAGCACAGTTAAAACATGTACTCAAATTCATACTTCATTTTAAGAGGTGAAATTTTTTTTTCTTCTGCCCAGGAGAAGAGCAAAGCTATACTCAGGGTATGGTAGTCCAAATGAACTTATCCCATTCAAGCCATTGTACTTTTGGCAATAAGAAAGGAGTCTTTTGAATTCTAAGCAGCTGAAAATAACAAATAATGGAGGGGAAAATATTTTAATTTTAAAAACCACAATTCCCCTTCTGATTGATATTATAAAAATGTTGCAATATGTAATTAAAATTGTTACACTAACATTATATGTGTGTTTGGATAAACATATATCTAATTCTGTTACAGAAACACTGATTTCTAAGGAAGAGTTGAAAAAGTTATGATTTAGAACTTTAAAATAATTGACCCTTCTACTTTTAATATCTTACAATTTGCTCATAAAGTTAGGTCTGTATCATATGATAAAATGAAATTCCTCCAGAATAAATAAAAAACAAGCAAAAGCCAAAATAAAACAAATTTCCAGGCATGTCAATACTATGATAATTTTCATCTAACATTTATATAAGATCACAAAATATGTTTTCATGTAGTCTACACAGAGATAGTCTACACAGAGATTTGGAAAGATATTAAATTTAACACAAAAATAGCTTATATAAAATTCTGCTTTTCATGGGACCATGAATTTAGATGTGGGAAGTATAATAGAATAAGTAAATCAGTCACTAAGGAATTATTAAACACCTACTATGTGCCATTCCCTGTGCTAAATGCTACAGATTAAAAGAAAAGTGTCAAGTCCCAAATCTCAAAATAGCTCATGGCTCTACTTATTCTAACTTTCTTATTTTACAGGTAAAGAATCTGAGGCTAGATCTATTAAGTGATTTATTAAGGGTTATATGACTTATAAATGTTTGAAGCAAAATATCAACCCAGGTCTTATGACTTCATATCAAGTATTCTCTACCTAGCTTAATAGTCTTTCCACTCTTCCATGATGCTTTTCTGAAAAAAAAAAATCCAGGGATCTACTCACAACTCATTCAATATAATTTAGTACATTAAAAAAAAAACTCTTATAAAGAACCAATGTGTCAAGTGCTATTCTAAGATATATGCTGGGGATTCAAAGTAAAAAAATCCCCCCAAAGAGTCCCTTTATTCAAAAAGCTTATTACATAATAAGAGAAAGTACAAGCATCCAGAGTATATCAAGTGCCATGGGATGCCAAGAAAGTGCTTGAGGAGAAAGATATTACCTTCAGTTTGAGGAATAAGGAAAACCTGGGTGAGGTAAAATCTCATCTTGTACTTACAGCAAGAAAAACAATTGGCAGGAAAGTAGGAAGACTGAATTCATTGTAAGTATGAGGAATGGCCTGCTCATTGAGATAGGAGAGAGTAGGATGAGCCTGAAAAATAGGAATGCAGTGTGAAAGGGAACAAATAAGAGCCAGATTGAAGAGTTCCTTTAAATACATAGCTGAATGGTTTGTGATTTATCCTAGAGACAAGAGGGAGCCAATGAAAGCTTTTGAGGTGAGGAGTCATCTGGTCAGATCTGTGTTTTGGGTGATGGATTTGGTTGCTTTCTGTAATATGGTTCAGAAAGGACAGACTGGAGGCATGGAGACCAGGCAGAAAAATATTGCCATGTCCCCGTGAAAGGTGATAGGGTCTAGAAATAGTCTTGCTTTTGATGCCAGCACAGCGGCCGTGATGCCAGAATGTCTACTGGTTTAACAGTATTACAAGGAATTTATTTTTTGCCCCAAGCTGAGCCATCAAAATGAGCTGCCACATGTTAAAAAGTTGAAAATATATGCTTCTTACTATGCTCCATCTGAAAATGTTTATTTGCTTCTAGCCACTCTTTGAAATCGTTAGTATCTTAAAGGAAGGGCAAAGAATGAAAGACAGATCTCAGCATTTCAGGAAAAGGGTAGGGAAAAGTAGAGCTGAATTTAATCTAGTTGCAGAAGTAACAGGTAAAAACTGTGGAAGCAAAATATCATACTCTTTATTGACTTTTGAGCCAACTAGGCAACTATCCTCAATCTGATCATTCTTATTCCAATAAGGCTGTGATTGACAGACATAGACTGTCAATCTAGGAATAAACTTGTGACCTCTACACCAATCAGACAGGGGCAATCCTAAGGGTAACAGGTCATTTAAGCTACTTGAATGAGAATTAATTAAATGTTTTATACAAGAATCTCCCTTTGGAGGAGCTGAACATAGAGGTTTTTCTGAAATGGTGTGTTAATACATTAAATTTGTCATACATAGTTCACCACTGGGGCATGTGTGTCTTCAGACATCCTAAACCCCAGTTTGTTCCCCCAACATTTTCTAGCAATATAAAAACATGTGCTGGGGGACTGTAGTTATAAGGAAAACAGTAAAGATCACTTTACAATGAAACTGCATTTTATTTTTATTCCTAACATTCACCATTACTTTTTCCTTCTTATTCTAAATATACTCATATACAGACAGAATGTATGGAATAGGGTATAAAGAGAGATGACCTTAGAACCAGGAACACCTGAGTTCAAGTCTCACCTAGACATTATACACACACGTATATATATATATACACATACAACACATATATGTACACATGCACATACCATATATAAATATATTATATGACCCTGAATAAGTAGTTTAACCTCTCAGTGCAACTCTAAGACTATAAGTTACGGAGAAGGTATAAACTCACATTTGTAAAGGGAATTTTATCACCTGAAGAAGTTCCATATCTCTAATTCCTGTCCAATTTTATATACTACCTGTATAGATTGTGAACTCTTAAGGGCAGGTACTCTTTCATTTTTGTTTTTGTATCTCTTTTACCCAAGATAGTACCTGGGATATATTAGGCAATCAATAAATGCTTATTGAATAGACAGGAAAAGTTCTAGGTTTAACAGAAGTATGGAGATTGAGATTTACTTTCTTCCTTAAGAAATTTTATCTCTATTATGAAAATGATGGAAAAAATATATAGTTAAGTATATTTAAATGTATCAAGATAGGTCTCTAATGACCCATGTTTTCACTTTATGAAAAGTATCTCTGGAAATATCCAAATCCTTTGGTTATAGTAACTGTATAAAGCAGTCTAATTTTCTTCATGAAGGATAAAGTGAAGAGGAAAGATCCAAATCCCTATTTTACTGGAAGTAGGTTCATTAGAGATTTCCATCATTCTTAATATTCTAAGAAAATTATAATTCTACAAGGGACTGTGATCATTGCAATGAGAAAAGAGGAATGCTTATCTTCATAAATGGACATGAGAATTTTGGTTAAAAAATATTAAATCGAAAAGAAAAATGTCTCAGGTGAAACTATAACTGTTTCTTAATAAGTAACCCAAGGGAAATTCTTGATTATATAACTGCAGTTCTTGCAGCCTGTCAAAAAAAGTACATTGTAGGGCATAGTATCATACTCACTTTAAAAATATCTAAAAAATACAATAAAAAAGAAGATAAAATATAGACAGAGAGGGGAAGAGAGAGAGAGAGAGAGAGAGAGAGAGAGAGAGGGAGGGAGGGAGGGAGAGAGGGAGAGGGAGGGAGGGAGGGAGAGGGAGAGAGAGAGAGAGAGAGAGAGAGAGAGAGAGAGAGAGAGAGAGAGAGAGAGAGAGAGAGAGAGAGAGAGAGAGAGAGAGAGAGAGAGAGTAGGAAACTCTGATTGTTGCCATTTCCTTGCCCTAGATATATTATGGCACTTCAAAATGTATTCCAAAGGAAATCTACAGAGCATCATTAAGAGTGAAAAGCAAAACTCAGAGAAACATTAAGACATTTTTAGAGTTTCTATGGGAATTTTACTTCATGAAATTACTTACATCTGTCTACCTGAGAATTCCCCTGGGGATTTTATCAACATTTCTTCCTCTCTTCTCCTTCAATTGAAATCAAGATCAATTCACAAAGCCCTTCATTACTTGACACAAGGAACAAATGTGTTGACATGATTAGCAGTGTTTAGAACTGGTGTTTTCAGAAACAAGGAGGCCTACAGACTGTAGCATTAGTCTGTCAAGCCATCAAACCCGACACTCTCTTTCTTACCTTTTTTGCTGCAGAACAGACTCTTAAATTGAATAATTGTCATTTTCCAGCTCTCAGTGAGGCCAGAAATCACTAAAAATCTCATTTAAACTTTCTGTTCTAGTTCTCAAGCAAATTTACAGCAGAGGTCAGTACTTTTGCAAGATTTCTAGAGGGAATTCTTCATCATAACAGATGTATTTTTTTCCATTGTAGATCTAACTATCTTCCATCAATTTTTCTCCTCATTTCACCCATCTTATTATGACCTTCATGGATAAAAGAACTATAGTCCTCACTCCTTTCTCTGCAAACTGTGCCTCCCAGTATATTATGTAGTTAATATTGATTATAAATCACCGTCAACTCAGTGAGCACTGCCCTTCCCCACTGGGTCTCCCTTTCTCTTCTATCTGAGTCACTTTCAGGCTTTTACTAGGCTTTAGGAAAAAATGCAGCTTTGGACATTTCTTCTTATAAAAGGGATTCACCACTTTTGATTTTTTTAGATTAATTTTTGATAGGGCTTAGCTTATTATCTTTCTCTTTCTCTCATACACACACAATGAGAGCTCTTCCATGCTGACAGCAATAGATACAAAATAATCTAACTTGATTGGTGACTAAAAATATTACAGGCTGTGGATAGACCCACACGACTTAAGGGTCAGTTGCATATAGCAGTAAGTAATGGTTTAGAATTTGTGATTGTTGAATGAGCCATATGAGTGTGTGTGGTTGTGTGTATTAGATTGTGTATAAATTTATATTTATATATCTCTACATAGAGATCTATATGGGTTATATATAAATATGTAATATATATATATATATAAACATGGATTATATATTATATATATTTATATATGTATACACTTGTATAGCTGTATAGGTACATATTACACACATATATGTGTGTTATCATTTTTCTTCCTTAGGTTCTTAACTCAAGAACCTTAAGGTTCTTTTTTTCTTTTTTAATTTTATAATTATAAATTTTTTGACAGTATATATGCATGAGTAATTTTTTTATAACATTATCCCTTGTATTCATTTTTCCAAATTATCCCCTCCCTCCCTCTACTCCCTCACCTTGATGACAGGCAATCCCATAGATTTTACATGTGTTACAATATAACCTAGATACAATATATGTGTGTAAATACCATTTTCTTGTTGCACATTAAGTATTAGATTACGAAGGTATAAGTAACCTGGGTAGATAGACAGTAGTGCTAACAATTTATATTCACTTCCCAGTGTTCCTTCTCTGGGTGTAGTTGTTTCTGTCCATCATTGATCAACTGGAAGTGAGTTGGATCTTCTTTATGTTGAAGATATCCACTTCCATCAGAATATATCTTCATACAACATTGAAGTGTACTGCGATCTTCTGGTTCTATTCATTTCACTCAGCATCAGCTGGTGTAAGTCTCTGGAAGCCTCTCTGTATTCCTTCTGCTGGTCATTTCTTACAGAGCAATAATATTCCATAACCTTCATATACCATAATTTACCCAACCATTCTCCAATTGATGGACATCCATTCATCTTCCAGTTTCTAGCTACAACAAAAAGAGCTGCCACAAACATTTTGGCACATACAGGTCCCTTTCCCCTCTTCAGTATTTCTTTGGGATATAAGCCCAATAGCAGCAATGCTGGATCAAAGGGTATGCACAGTTTGATAACTTTTTAGGCATAGTTCCAAATTGCTCTCCAGAATGGTTGGATTATTTCACAACTCCACCAACAATGTATTAGTGTCCCAGTTTTCCCACAGCCCCTCCAACATTCATCATTATCCATCTTATCCAATCTGACAGGTGTGTAGTGGTATCTCAGAGTTGTCTTAATTTGTATTTCTCTGATCAGTAGTGATTTGGAACACTCTTTCATATGAGTGAATATAATTTCAATTTCATCATCTGAGAATTGTCTGTTCATATCCTTTGACCATTTATCAATTGGAGAATGGTTTGATTTCTTATAAATTAGGGTCAGTTCTCTATATATTTTTGAAATGACACCTTTATCAGAACCTTTAACTGTAAAAATATTTTCCCAATTTGTTACTTCCCTTCTAATCTTGTTTACATTAGTATTGTTTGTACAGAAACTTTTTAATTTGATGTAATCAAAATCTTCTATTTTGTGATCTCTAGTTCTCCTCTGGTCATAAATTCCTTTCTCTTCCACAGGTCTGAGAGGTAGACTATTCTCTGTTCCTCTAATCTATTTATGATCTCATTCTTTATGCCTAAATCATGGACCCATTTTGATCTTATCTTGATATAGGGTGTTAAGTGTGGATCCATATCTAATTTCTGCCATACTAATTTCCAGTTTTCTCAACAGTTTTTTCCAAATAATGAATTTTTATCCCTAATGTTGGTATCTTTGGGTTTGTCAAAGACTAGATTGCTATAGATGTACCCTTTTTTGTCCTTTGTATCTAATCTGTTCCACTGATCGACCTATTTTTTAGCCAATACCAAATGGTTTTGGTGACTGCTGCTATATAATATAGCTTTAGATCAGGTACACCTAGATCACCTTCATCTGACTTTTTTTTCATTAGTTCCCTTGCAATTCTCGATCTTTTATTCTTCCATATGAATTTTATTGTTATTTTTTTCTAGGTCATTAAAATAGTTTCTTGGGAGTCTGATTGGTATAGCACTAAATAAATAGATTAGTTTGGGGAGTATTGTCATCTTTATTATATTCGCTCAGCCTATCCAAGGGCAATTTATCTCCTCCTCTGTTAATCTAGGAAGCCTATATTTTTGGAGGAAATCATCCATTTCACTTAAGTTATCAAATTTATTGGTATAAAGTTGGGCAAAGTAATTCCTTATTATTTCTCTAATTTCCTCTTCATTGGTGGAAAGATCCCCCTTTTCATTTGTAAGACTAACAATTTGATTTTCCTCTTTCCTTTTTCTGATCAGATTTACCAAAGGTTTATATATTTTATTGGCTTTTTCATAAAACCAACTCTTGGTTTTATTTATTAATTCAATAGTTTTTTGTTTTTTTTTTACTTTCAATATTATTGATTTCTCCTTTTATTTTTTGTATTTCAAGTTTGATTTTTGGTTGGGGGGAACCTTAAGGTTCTTAAGGTTATCATTAACTTCTTAATCAGAAGTATCCTTTGCTTTCTATTTTTTGTTGTTAAAGAATATCATTAGAGAAATGTGACACTGAAGCCAGATTGACTATCACTATCTTGACTTTATTTGATAGCTTTCCAGAGTATTTAGATGATTCAATTGCCACTACAAAAATGAGCATAGATAAGCATTACAATCAAAATATCATAAAAAATTCAGATCTTAGGCTTCTGGGTCTCAAGAGTCATAATTTATGATTTTGGGGAAACATTTAGCATATCTCTTACCTTATTTGAAGTTTTCCTCTGTCTAGCCCTAGCCTTAAGGTAAAACTAAGAACAGCTTGTCTAACTTCTCAGTATTGTATGTATGTATATACCTACATTAAAACTTAAACTTTTCCAGGAACCCTTTCCATTCTTCCCCACCTCCCTCCTCTATTTTAGTGATAGGTGGAAATAGATAAAACCTGGTCAGGATCTCATTTAAAGTTCCTTTACATATCTGAGCACCATTATTCAATCTTTTCTTTTGCAGGAAAATAGTTTCTTGATCCTTTCTTCCCAGGGCTCATTCTCAAATTCTCTAGTCTGATGGTTCTCTTATTATCTACCCTAGATTTTTCTTTTTCTGACTTGTTTTTATATTGCTATGTAAAAATTGCATTGATGCAATTTGAAAACTCTTTGTGAAACCTTTAAGGAAGAAAACCAAGTTCAAAAACTGGCTTGCTCCTTTTTGAAGTCATGTAAGAAAACTATAAATATTTAGATCTGTTTGTATAAACATTTTCACTAAATTCTTATTCCAGGATCTCATCATGTCATGAAGATAACCCTGGGTTCTTGAAAGCTATTCCATCAGAAGACAAAACCTGACCATTTTTGGCAAACAGAAAAAAAAATTATGATATACATTGAGGAAATAGAAATTGTGAGGTTCACAGCTGCCTGTAGGTTGTGTTTTTTTTATGAGTAATGTCCCCCACACTATAAGATATCACCAGAACTTTCTTGAGATAATCAGATATATAGACTTGTTAGAATTCCATCCCCTAGTGTTTCTCATGATATGTAATAATGATAATTGACATTTATAGTTCTTTAAGGATCAAAAAACACTTTACCTTCACTATTTTATTTAATTCACAGAACAATCCTTTGAGAAAATACTGCTAGCATACTCTTGTAAAATGAGGATCATTTTACAGATGAGGAAACATGGACTCAAAAAGGTTAATTGACTTTTTCAAGGTCACAGAGCTAGAGAATGTAAGCAGCAGGTTCAAGCTGAGGATTTTATTAATTCTAAGTCCAATAGTTTTTCTTTTCTCCTTTTTTGAATCTCAAAAAAGTATAAAATAGCATTAGACTATTAAAAAATGTAGAGTTAGTATTGCTTTGTATTCTTTGCCAAAAGCTTCATAGTCCTTGGCAATACTTATGGAATTCACATTCATGTTTTTATGAATCACCAAGAGTGAATAGCACTCACCATTCTCATTATGTATTTTTTAAACAGTTTTCTGTTGTGTTTGGTAGATATATGCCTCAGGAAGACAATAGTCTCTATTTTGTTAGGTGAGAAAACAATTTATTATCTTGTCATGATCACCCAATGTCCACCATTTTTTACTTTTCACCTTTTTTTTTTTTTTTTTTTTTTGAATAATCTCTCACCTCCTGATTTCTATAGTTCTAATATATTGTTCTTTGGAGAACAAGCAGCTGCTTCCTCTTCAAAGTACTTGGCATTCTCATTTTCATAGAAAGACTACTTCTGTTACTGTTGTTGTTTCTAGTTACAACTCCTGTTCTTTCTATGACATTTTCTACCTTATAACTTCCTAAAATAGTTAATTGTCACCCTATTGATGAGATCTAGATAAGGGGTACCTAAATGAAATTAGGTTTAATTGAGGTCAGTGGCAGGTTCGGGGTACAGGAAGTCAAATAGAGCTCCTCTGCAAGCCCTTTGGATTTGGTGCAAGGATACAGAGTTAAATGAAGTCTAGTAGCCGCACAGAGTCCCCAGACCAGAAAACCTAGATTAATAAAAGAGGTTTATTATGGGGTTTGGAAGTAAAGTCTAGTAACTAGACTCTAGTTAGTAAAGTTGAGGGTAGAGATAAAGGACACCAGAGCCAGGGCTCCAGGAGGCAGAAATCCTTGACATGGCCAGCATAAGGATGCCCTGTCTGGGACCTCTGCAAAGTGTGGAAGTCTTTGGACAATCTGAAGGGGCCTGTGCTGGATTGGTTTAGGGGCTTGAGTTTCAGCCAGGCTTAGAATTTGAATAGAATTCAATGGGTTTTTAGATAAAGATGAAACTGTTTGTGCCTGGGGTGGGGTCCCTTCCCTGAGGCAGAGTCCAAGGAGGTTTTAACAGTTTTGGGGTTTCCTCATCACTATAACTTCATATCCTCCCTTATCATTGCTATTGATTATCTGGTTCCACTTTTTATTGGAACATTTCAGTGGGTTGTTGAAAGATGTCCTTGTGTCTATTCACATTTTTAAAAAGTAGATATATTTAGTTGACACCTGCAGCACACAAGGTATTTAGCTGTGGAAAAAAAAAAATATAAATGCTATTCAGTCATTGCACTCATCATAAAATTCCTCTGGCTCTTCATGCTGATTGGGATTTTTCACCTTTTAAAAGAAATCTACTTTTGAAGGATTACACCCTTTTCCAAATACCTATGGCTTTTATTATTTGCCCATTGTCATAATAATAATAGTAAGAATCGGCTTTGTTTGTCTCAGCAATTCTATAACAATAGTTTATTCCTCTCATAATTTTTACAACAGTTTTCTATTTTACTAATCTATTCAATCCAAACTACTTTAAATTACTAATCTCACTTTTCCTTACATTATTTGATTTAGCAATTACTTTCTCTTATTCTTTCATTTTGAGTTCTCCTTAATTTTTTCTCTTTAGCTCTGTTGTCCTTAACTCTCCTTAATCACATTCCTCTTTATGTATTGATGTTAGAAGTTGCATGAGCACAAGATCTGGGAATGGTGTCTTGACTTGGAATTTTAAAAAATTATATGTTGCTCAATTTCTCTTTAATCACCTTAATTTCAGTTACTGGTCTTCTTTCTACTCCAGACACCTTTAAATCATTCACATAATTTCTATCTCATATTTACATAGTGCAAGTCCTTTCCTATGGTTTTACTCTTCTCAATCTCCTACAGAAGTAAATTTAAATTCTCAATGTCAAATATCTCTGGTAAATATGTGAAAACAAAATATTTATGGAATTGGCACATATGTATGCATGAATATACATATGCATGTATATATATTTATGTATATTTGCGTTTTTATATATATATATATATATATGTATCTATCTATCTATATCATAGTATGCAACTGAAAGAAAACATAGAAACTAATTTTACTGATGAGGAAAATCAAATGTAGAATTTAAGTGACTTGTCCAGGTTTACACATTTGATTCATTCCTGAGATATACAAAGAGGCAGGTAGGTGGCATAGTGGATAGAATGCCCAGCTAGTCAGAAGTCAGGAAGAGTTCTTGAGTTCAAATCTGACCTCAGACATTTACTAAAAGCTACCCTGTTTGCTTCAGTTTCCCCATCTGTAAAATGAGCTGGAGAAGGAAATGGCAAAGGACTCCAGTATTTTGCCAAGAAAAGCCCAAATGGAATCTTGAAGAGTTAGACATAACTGAAAAAACAACTTAACAATTGAAATACAAATATATAATAACAAAATAATCAATTATTAGATTGATGATCAAAGGAGATGAACAACAGTTTTCAGAAGAAGAAACATAAACCATTTTTCAAAGAAACCATTCCAAATAACTATAGTAAGATAAATACAAATTAAATGACACTGAAGTTTTATCCCTTACCCTCTATGCTAACATAGGTAATAAATGATAAGAATTGCAAACATTATAGGGAATATGATAAGACTATAAATTGGTTCAACTTTTCTAGAAAGCAATTTGTCATTAAGCTATAATTGTCCTTTGACCCATAAATCTTATCCCTAGAAATTTACCATAAAATGAAAATTTCCATATTATCTATCTATCTATCTATCCATCTATCCATCCATCCATCTATCCATCCATCCATCCATCCATCCATCCATCCATCCATCCATCCATCCATCCATCCATCCCATCTATCTATCTATCTATCTATCTATCTATCTATCTATCTATCTATCTATCTATCTATCTATCTATCTATCTATCTATGAATTTGTATGTCTGTTATTTTTATTCTAGCAAAAACAAAGTACCTCCATCAATGAAAATTGAATGAATGGTGTTTTACGAATATTATTGCCTCATAGGTAAGACTGAATATGAATTATTTAGGGAAAGTTGGGGAAAGTATGAACTGATATGTAGCAAATTATAGAAACATATACAAGAAATACAATAATAAAGCAAAAGAAAGGAAAACATAATCAAAATGCATCAGAATTTTGATCAATAACAACACTCAAATTCTGTAGACTGGTGTTCCCTGAGTAGAAGAGGTAGATTATATATGCAGAATGGAGAGTATTTAGTTAGATGTGACAAATACATTTTAAAAAATTTTCTTAAAAATACACTTTAAAAATGCTTTTAATGAGGAATAATAGATGATTGTTATTTACAGACATGTAAAAGACAAAGACAAATTAAACATTTATTAAACTACAATCTTTATGTTAAAGTAACATTTTAGCAAATTAGATATACTTTCATACTAAATTATTTAGCAGTCTAAATCCCATTAAAAAAAAACAGATTCAGTTTCAAAGCATTTGCTATTATTGAGCCCATAGGATCATGGTATACAGTTAGAATAGAATACTGAGGCCTTCTCTATTAATGAGGAAAGTCAGGTGTAAAGCATTTAAGAGACTTGTCATCCAATTAGTATCATCTGTAAAATAAGCAGGAGAAGGAAATGTCAAACTACTTTAGTATCTCTGCTAAGAAAACCTCAAATAGAGTCACAGAGTTGGATTTGTATGAAATGACTGACAAACAACAATTTCTGACTACAAATTCAATAGCCTATCTATGTGCCATATTCTCACTGGCAGATAACAACTATTGGATTTTCTTCAAAATTTTCAATTTCTATCCTTTATATAATATATATTCAATTTCTAAATCCTCTCAATTCAAAAAGAGGAAAGAAGAGGAAAGAAAATTTTAAAGTATGCTTCAGTCTGTATTCAGACAGTCAGTTCTTTCTCTGAGAATGGATAACATTTTTTTTATTATGACTTCAGAGTTTTTTTAGATCACTATATTGACAAGAATGGCTAAGTTATTCACAGATGACTATTCTACAATATTGCTGTTACTTTGTCAAATTACACTTCACTTTGCATCAGCTCATGTAAAATCTTCCAGGTTTCTCTAAGAACATTCTACTCATTATTTCTTATAATAAGCACAACATAGTATTCCATCATACTCACATACCACAATTTGTTCAGCAATTCCCCAATTCATAGGCATCCCCTCAATTTCCAATTCTCTGTCCCCCAGAAAAGAGCTGTTCTCAGTATTTTTGTCCAAATAGATTCTGTTTGTTTTTTTTAAATCTATTTTGGAATATAGATCTATTACTAGTATTGCTAGGTCTAAGAGTATACATCACTTTATGATGTTTTGGGCATAGTTACCAAGTGCTCTCCAAAATGGTTGAATCAGTTCACAACTCTGCCAACAGTATATTAAAATCTTTCCCCACATTTCTTCCAGCTTTTATCATTTCCTTTTTTTCCCTATTAGTCAATGTAATAGTATGAGGTAGTGCCTTGGAATTTTTTCAAGTGGTTAGCATCAAATTTAATTGCCTGGTTTTAGAACTTACTTTTTTCTTTTTAGAAATCCAGTATAGTTGTCCATTCAAGTCTTTTGTACTTTTTCTGTTCTTTATGAGTGTTAAGAGATGTCTTTAAATTAGTAAATGTTATTATTGTCTCATGTCCTTGGCTACGGTTCTGTTTACATTAATTCCTTATTCTCCCTTTAAAGTCTGAAGGACAGAATCCTTCCTGGAGATGACGGAAGAAGTAAAATAGATTAATAGTACTGTAGTTTATTATCATCAAACCACCTTTTCTAGCTCCAGAATTTTTTTTGTGTTATCCTTAATATTTTTTTCCAAGTCTCATCTGCTTCTAACATTACCCTTTCACAGAAGATTTTTAAATATTGCTTCCTCCCTTTTGTACTTATTTTTGGTTAGTTGTGTTTCCCCATTCTACTTCTCTAAATGATAAGAGCAACTGGATAGTACATTGGATGAAGCCCTGTGCCTGAAGTCAGGGAGACCTCAGTTCAAATGTGGCCCTTCTCATGCTGTAGGACACCTAACCTTCTTTGCCTCAGTTTCCTCAATAAAAAATAAGGAGTATAACAATAGTGTCCAACTTGTAGGGTTTTGAAGATACAATGAAATAGTATTATTAAAGTTCTTAACATAGTACCTGGCATGGATCAGATGCTTACTATATGTTTCTTCCCTTTCCCTCTCCTTCCCCTAAATCTGAAAAAATTCTGTACAACTGAAAACAAGTCTGACAAATAATGAATCCCATTAAGTGGTCACATTATCATAACTGACCTTGCATATTTCCATTTTGTTTTCACCAATGACCATTTTGTTCACAATTATGATTTCATGTAATATGAATTTGAAAATACACAATTTTTCAGATTTCTTATTATTTTTCTTCTCATTGACAACATTGAATCCTACATTTAAATTGTATTTTTAAAAAATCTAATCCCTTTTGAACCATGTTCCTTGCTAAAAGTCCCCAGTAAATTTTGTCTACTTAGCTTTTTCTTGAAATATTTGAAATTTCTTCTTATAACATTAGAATTTGTTTCCTCAATATTATGATCAATTCTTGTCCAATCACCTTTTTTCAATCATCTTTTTTAAGTCTCTAAATAAAATTGTTCATCTAAGTTAAGTCAATCAATCAACATATATATATCAATTACTTCTTTTGTGTTAGACATTATGGATTTAAAAAAAAAGAAATGATTCCTTATATTCTGAAGTACTTATTTCTTTTAACGTTTCCTCTACTTTCTTAAAGATCAAACATTAAATGTAAGCTTTTTGAATGTAGTGTGGGATTCTTTTTTGTGTGTTTGTAACCTCAGTACCTAGTAGAATATCTAGCACATAGTTGATAATTGTAAAATTGAATTTATTTGAATCAAATTATTAGAAAGGCAAGTTAAGAACTTATCATATATTCTTGTTTAAGTAAAATTAGTCTTTCAGAAGTTGTAAGGAAAGTTCAGCTCTCCAAATACAACTTGTATTCCAGTTTTGTAAATTGAAATAGCTATATAGCATTCATTTCTTCTGTCCACAACAATATCACATTTGTTTATTTTTCCTTTGTTCTTCATTCAAGCAGCCTGTACAAGTCTTAAAATCAGTTTTGTGATTTTTGTGGTATAACTTTAATGGGAATAAATTTTATGTTATTATGTGATTCAAGAATTTCACAGAAGAAATCAAGGAGAAAAGACTGTTTTTAGATATTATTTGTTTGAAAAAAATTATATCAAAAAGCACAAACTTTGTTTTTCATGTAGAGAGCCCTCAATTTATGTTAGTTAAATTGAATAGAATTCCCATGTAGTCAGTGGGTTGTAGATCTAGATTTAGGAAGAAACTCAAAAGATTAATATTTAGTCTAATTTATTCCTTTAGAAGATGAAAAAATAAACTGGGGCATAGGGAGGTTAAATGACTTCTCAGAGTCAACATAAATAGTTAAATATCAGAGGTGATATTTGAACTTAGGATGCTTTTTTTTTCTCTCTAGGACTTGTATTCCTTCTGTTATACTATGCTATGTTATGCTGCTATGATAATATTTTCTATTGTATCGACTCAGTAGATCAGGGATCAAGAATATAGCCAGAGAGTTAAAATCCATGATAAATTCTCTTCCAGTTTGGTGCAACAAGAATTTTAGTACTTTATATTTGCTATAATATTCTCAGATACCTGAAAGAATAGGAAGTCCTCAAAAGGTATTGTCAAAGATATGTTTGCTGATCCTGTGACAGAGTCGTCATTTCCCAGGTCATCAATATTTATATGTATCTAAGATTTCAGATAGCTTCTATAATAAGACAACACACCAAAGGTTTCTCTTGGAAACATACAATTGAGGTCGAATGGGGGGTGGTAGCTCAAATATACAATAACATTTATTTTTGTAAAATTTCTGGAGCTACATTACTCAAAAAAGAGCTTTAATCATCTCTTGTGCTCTCTTCAAACCTAAAATGTAAGCTTCTGAAAGGCAAGAATCATTTTTGTTTTCTTTATATAACATGTTTTACACAGGAATAAGTAGTGAAAATTTAAATGCTTGTTTAACATATTTCTCAACTAGCTCTATGCAGTCATAGCATAATTGGCTTCAACATTAGGAGAAAATAATCAACAGCAGTCTGTACTCTTCTTATTTATTGTATCTAATTTTAAACTATCAGTTGTTAGCTTTGGAGAAGGATATAACCTAATACCCTAATTTAGACTGCTGGCAAGATTTTTTTTCCTTTCCTGTTTTCTCAGTTCAACTGCCGTGCTTCCTTCTTTATGATAATATAATAATGATATTAGCAACTTTTAATTTGGTAGTTTGGTAGATTCATCATTTCATGAATGTGGTCTCTTCTACCATTGATGTGGATTTTAACCTCTTTACAATTTTCTCATTCTGTGAATTTCTATCCATAATTTTTCATTCACAGTATGTCAGGTGAACAACCTGACACTCAGAAGAGTTTTCTCTAATTCTTTTACTTTTTTGGCTATGTTTCTCTTTGTAGCTCAACACTTAAGCTATAAATCGCCTCTCATTCTCACAGCAAAACTGACCTACATCACTATCAAGTTATGCACACCCTTAAATAACTTATTTTACATTGTTTCCTACAGTATCACTGTTGATAAGATCCTCTAGATTATTTTTATCTTTTCTGAATCTTCACATTTCCATTTGCATTGTTTATAATTTTGGACTTTTAAATGTTGTAGTGCTGGATATTCTCATAGGCATATAATGTCATTTGGAGATTGATGTTAAAGAGATAGGCATTTGTGGAAGCAAGACACTTTGTATTACTCAACATCTGCAAATAAGAGCCTTGACATTAATAGTGTTCCCTTTCTCTCTTTGCACTATACATAAGCCATCTTTCAATTATAGTAGGGATATCTCACAGAGATAAAAATGTTATAGACCTTGAGTCATGAGATCATTTGGAATCATGGCTCAGATATTTACTGGTTTTCTCACAATGGGAATGTCATCTAAATTTTCTAACCCTTATTTTCTCCTCTATAACATAAAAAGGATAATACTTAGAAGTTAAAGCAGAGGTTCTTAACCTAGAATCCATGATTTGTTTTTTTAAAAATTGTTGTAGTTGTATTTCAGTATAACTTGTTTCCTTTATATATTACTTTTATGAATTTGCAAATGTTATTTGAAGGGCTATAGACTTCATCAGCTTGATAAAGCAGTCCATTAAAAAAAATAAGAATCCCTGCCTTACATGAATTTTTAACTATGCTGTGTTTGATTTTGATATATAGATAATTGCACAAAATTATTCATTTAGTTATATCAATCAGAAAAAGTTGTGATTTTAACATAATATATTTTAACACCTCATTTGAAAGGAATCATCACTATTGCATTTTAGTCTACTTATTAATTAATTTAAAAATAGTAAACAATAGCCTCAGTGAAAGCTTATTTTCTGAAAGCTTATTTTTTATACCTCTCCATTATGTGTGACTAAAGATATAGTCTGCTAAAGAATATTATCTGTGAACTTATTTATTGTTGTCTCTTATTTTCATGAAGGATTCTAATAAACTGTTCACTTAAGTGATTTTTTATTGCTGTTGTTTTTTTAATTTTTGTTTAGTAGTTGCTGGTACTTTGTCACATTAATTCAGGAGAAGTTGGGGCAGCTAGGTGGTGCAGTGGATAGAGCACCAGCCCTTCAGGAGGACCTGATTTCAAATCTGGTTCCAGACACTTAACATGGCTTAGCTGTGTGACCCTGGGCAAGTCACTTAATGTCAATTGCCTCAGCAAAAAGCTGGGGAAAGACCATTCTTTAGTAAACTTTGACAATGCTGAAAATCTGTTCTTGAGTGCCTTTGAGCACTCCTATTTAGCATGTACTTCTATATACTCCACTTTAAGTTCCACTTTCTATAGAAATAGGAAACTCAGATTAGGATTTTCTTTAGTTTCATAATGATATATAAGTGCTCATTTTTTGCTATCTTCCAAAACATTTTGAAAATGAATTCAGATTTAAATTTGTGTTATTCTTGGCTACTCTGTCTTCTCATTTGACTAGGATGCTTGGTGGCTAAGGTCACTGGTAACTGCTTTGTATCAGTAAAACTTTCTAAGAAATTGTGAGAGGGTTAATGCCTTTTTAATTCTTCATTTCTGATTTTTTCAGAGTTGACAGTTTATTTAAACTGGTTGAGCTGAAATTTCTGTTTCCTTACATAGTCTCTTATTCTCATTTTTATCCTTATAATGTGGTATTAATTTTGACCTTTGCTCTCTCCAGTCTATGATCTAACTGCACAGAAATAAGCAGTTCTGAAATGACTGCTATTTCTCTTACAAATCTTTCCTGTTTGTAAAGGTATAGTCAATTTAATTTTTTATGGTTGTTCAGTGATTTACTTGTCCAGTGACTTCCAGTACTTTTCTTTACAATATTAATACGTAACCACTGAGAACAATTGGAGAAGTTTAAAAGTCTGTAGTTTTCTTATCCCTCTTGATTCCATACCAAATTTTACAAAATATTTTTCATTATTTACCTCAATGACATTTTTTTCATCCAAGCCCTGGAGTTTGTTTGTTGTTACTAGTGTTTATTTTTGTTTTCATCCAGACCTTTGATTTCATTCATATAAACTATTCTGCTTGAAGCAATTCCCCTCTTTTCATGTAGATGTACACTTGCTCTGGAACTTAAAAGTTTTGAATTATTTAAAGTTAAAGACCTTGGATTCAGGTCTTTCAGAGTTAGAGGCTAGTTCTCTATCTATTGCTCTACTTTGCCTCTTTATGTGATCCTGAGCAAATCCCTTAACCCAAATGCTTCTCACAAAAAGAGGGGGAAAAAAAAGAAAGAAGCTAACATGCTATCATAATAAGTTGTGATCATTTCTTTAAATGATGAGAATGTAGAATATTATTGTGTTGCAGGGATCAAAATCTGTGTTTAATAAATACTACACTTGTATGTCTTTCCTATAGTAAGACTGTAAGAGATTGTCAGTTTTTCACACCATCATTGTTAATTTCCCATTAGATTTCTTGAGATCATGCAGAATTTTCCAATAAGCTATATGACTTTCCTGCAAAAAATGACAAAAGTAGAGGTTTTAAAAAATTATATATGTCTAAAACTTTGAAACACTAAGACGTATTGTCATTACTGTATAGTATAGTTTTTACTTGTTTAAAATCATACTTGAAGAGTAAAATTTTATTTATGGTCTAAAATTAAGCTTGAAATACGTAAATAATTTATATATATATATATATATATATATATATATATATATATATATATATATATATATATATATATATATATATATATATATATATATATATATATATATATATATATATATAAAAATGCTCAAAAAGTTATAAAACTGTGCATACCCTTTAACCCAGCAGTGTTTCTACTGGGCTTATGTCCCCAAAACAGGAAAACATCCCAAAAAGGTGTCTTAACTGAATAACATTTTTGAATCATGTATGGCATCAACGATAATTTTTTGGTATATATACATATATATGTATATATGTACATATATATATGTGCAAATAAACATGTTATGATACTGTTACTCATTTTCTTGCTTTTTTTTTTTTTGGTAGAGTAAGTCAAGAAACAAATGCTACTCACAAATTTTAAATGATTCAAATTTTGGTTAAATGAATAAAATGAATAAAAATGTAGTGTTATTTTAAGTGAGACACACCTTATTCCCTTAGTCTTTTAAAGCATAAATCATACAGAAAATGACAGGGAATTAGGATAGTCACTGGAATATAAATTCCTAGATGGAAAGACTCTTATTCACTCATTTATATAAGGACTACTAAGTCTAGTGGCATGTTCTTCATAAAGGAACCATTCAATATAAACTTTTAATTAAGTGTTGAGATAAGAATATTTTCTAAACCTTTTAAGAAAATTTAATCTACTTAAACCATAGATTATTTCTATGTCTCTAATGAGTACAGGATTTAAAATCAAAAGACTGCAGTTTGAATTCTATTTTTTAAAATAACTTTTTATTGACAGAACATATGCCTGGGTAATTTTTTACAACATTATCGTTTGCACTCATTTCTGTTTCGACTTTTCCCTTCCCTCCTTCCACCCCCTCCCTAGATGGCAAGCAGGCTTATACATGTTAATTATGTTATAGTATATCCTAGATACAATATATGTGTGCAGAACCAAACAGTTCTCTTGTTGCACAGGGACAATTGGATTTAGAAGGTAAAAATAACCTGGGACAAAAAGCAAAAGTACAAACCGTTTACACTCATTTCCCAATGTCCCTTTTCTGGGTGTGGCTGATTCTGTCCATCACTGACCAATTGGAACTGAATTAGATCTCTTCATCGAAGATATCCACTTCCATCAGAATACATCCTCACACAATACTGTTGTTGAAGTGTATAATAATCTCCTGCTTCTGCTCATTTCACTTAGCATCAGTTCATGTAAGTCTCTCCAAGCCTCTCTGTATTCATCCTGCTGGTCATTTCTTACAGAACAATAATATTCCATAACATTCATATACCACAATTTACACAACCATTCTCCAATTGATGGGCATCCATTCATTTTTCAGTTTCTGGCCACTACAAAAAGGGCTGCCACAAACATTTTGGCACATACAGGTCCCTTTTCCTTCTTTAGTATTTCTTTGGGATATAAGCCCAGTAGTAGCACTGCTGGATCAAAGGGTATGCACAGTTTGATAACTTTTTGGGCATAATTCCAGATTTCTTTCCAGAATGGTTGGATTTGTTTACAATTCCACCAGCAATGCATCAATGTCCCAGTTTTCCCACAGCCCCTCCAACATTCATCATTATTTTTTCCTGTCATCTTAGCCAATCTGACAGGTGTGTAGTGGTATCTCAGAGTTATCTTAACTTGCATTTCTCTGATCAGTAGTGATTTGGAACACTTTTTCATATGAGTAGAAAAAGTTTTAATTTCATCATCTGAAAATTGTCTGTTCATACCCTTTGACCATTTATCAATTCGAGAATGGCTTGATTTCTTATAAATTAGAGTCAATTCTCTATATATTTTGGAAATGAGGCATTTATCAGAACCTTTAACTGTAAAAATGTTTACCCAGTTTGTTGCTTCCCTTCTAAATTTATTTTGTATTAGTTTTGTTTGTATAACGGCTTTTTAATTTGTAATCAATATTTTCTATCAATTATGATCTCCAGTTCTTCTTTGGTCACAAATTCCTTCCTCCTCCACAAGTCTGAGAAGTAAACTATCCTGTTTCTCTAATTTATTTATGATCTCGTTCTTTATGTCTAAATCATGGACCCAATTTGATCTTATTTTGATATATGGTGTTAACTGTGGGTCCTTGACTGATTTCTGCTTGAATTCTATTCTTGATAGCACCTGTATGATTCTCCTTAAGTCATTTCTTTTAGCTGGGGTTCCTTTTACTTAGCTGTAAAGATGGAATGGTTTGACTAGGTGACATAGAATCTTTCTTATCTTTAAATCCTTTAAGTATGTAATTCTTAATACATAGTTTTCAATCTGCATTTTTTGTCTTGATCTCTACTTAGGCTATCAGTATAAAAATAGTATAAGAAACTATATAAAAACTAGTATAAAAATAAATACTAAAACATAGAAAATAGTCTACTAACAAAACAAAATAAAAATGGTTGAGTACGTCTAACACGACACTTTTCTGTGAATTATACATAGTTCTTCTAATCATTTTTTCCCAGTTCCTATTTTCTTCTCAATTATTGTCTCACAATTTCGGGAGTTTAAAAGACCAATATTCTTTTTTCCTCATCAATAGTATTTTTTTCCAAGTATACATAGTTTCCAATGTTGAATTTTGTAATATTTTGTGTTGCAATTTTTTTGCCCTCCCTCTTTATCTCCCTCTTCCCCAGACAGTAAGCAATCTGGCATAGGTTAAACATATATAACCCCTCGAAGCCTATTTCCATATATGTCATATTGTATAAGAAAAAAAAATCACACCCAAAAGGTAAAAATCCACAAGAAAGGAAAAGCAAAGAAGCAAACACAATAAGGTGAAGATACAATACTTTGAGCCATATTCAGTCTGCATAGGTCTCTCTCTGGATATAGATGGTATTTTCCAGCCCAAGGAAGACCAATATTCTTAAGATCATAAGAAGTGTGTCTTAAAGTCCAGTTCTTTCTTTCTAATGTACTTTTTAAATTTTAAGGATCCTCTTTTTTTTTAATTGATGCTCCAATCCAAATAATTGGATAATCCAAAAAATGGATTATTTATACCTTTAACAATTTTTTGCCAACCATCTGGATTTCAAATATATTCCTCAGATTTATTTAAATTACAATTATTTTTTATTAGTGATTGAGAAATTTTTCCATATATTTTTATACCTTTTTCAGAAGTATTTCTCAGGGGTTAAGTGACATTCCCAACAGTGAACAAGTTACTATGTCTGAGATCAGATTTGAACTCATGTCCTCCTGACTTCAGGGTCAATGCTCTATCCACTGTGCTACTTAGCTGCCCCCTTTACATATAATTATTAATAATTTGGAGCATGGATGTTTGTATATAATTTGTATCAAATCTTTATATGTCTTAAGTATCAGACTAAACATAAATAGTTAAAGCCAATATATATGCATTCTATTAATGGTTTCTTTTTTGTTCTAGTTGTATTGGCTTTGTGCTGTCAAATGCTTTTTAATATAAAATTTTATAATTTATTATTTCCTCTGTTTTGTTTGGTTAAAAAATTTCTCCCTCCATGGTCATAGTTTCAATAAACAACCCTATTTTTCCTATAAATATGTGTTTGTCTATCTGTATCTATGTCTCTATATAGCTGTATATGTAGATAACATACATATATACATGGAAGCTAAATTCAATTTTTTACAGCAGGACACAAAAGTATGTATGTAGAAATCAGAAATCCCTTTCTTTAGAAGGTAGTAACTGAGAATTTGGAAGTGTATTAAGGAGTCTAAAAGGAAGAGGTAAAGAGGGAATATATTTCAGGCACTGAAACTAATTAGCTTATATGAAGGAGTAAAGAAACAAGAAATGGACTACACTTTTAGGAAACAGCAAGTGGGCCAATTAGAATGACATGTTCAATAATTTAGGAGGAGTAATGAGAAACAATTTAGTCAAGACAAGCTTATGCCATATTATATTTGATTCTAGAGGTAAAAGGGATCTACTGAAGTGTCTATAGAAAGTGAGTGTCTTGTACTTTCATAAATTTTAATTCATTTTGAAATTTAACAAAAAAATTCTAACATATATACAATAGGTGTTGTTTTTATTTTGTAGCTGAAAAAACCCAAGGTACACAGAAGTTAAGATTATTTGCCCTGTATCCTATATCTAGTTAGTTGTACAAACAGGATTTTGGCTGCCAGCAAATTGCTAGTTCCACCTATTTTATATATCTTAGAATTCATGCATCTTCCTCCATTTTTTGGTTGTTGAATGATTCAAAGCAAATCATCTTTTTGCAACTTTGCTAATTTCTATTAAAAAAAAGACTATTTTTATAATAGGCACATTTAAAAAAAATCATTAGTCTGCTACTATATCTTGGAATTCTCAAGGTGAATTACTCTAAATCCATCCATACATAAGCATGCCTATCGGCTACATATTCACTTGGTTTTAAAATGTTATATTATCAATGCTTTACTGTACTTTTATTTATTTTGTCAAATACTTCTCAGTTCACTAATGCATTTTTGATGGAGTTATGAATTGAAACATTCATTTTTAAGAAGAATCTGGATCCCTCTCTAAAATCATACTATAAAACAGTTCATGACTCAGCAATACAATTACAAGGTCTGTATCCCAGAGATCATAGAAAAAGGAAAAGGCCCTAAAAAAGGGTATTTGTTGTTTGTTCTTCATTCTGGAAGAGGACCATGACATCACAGAGGTGATGCCATGACATGCAAGTGAATTAGATTTAAGTGAGGGAGGGCTGTGCATGGTCATCTGCTTGACTTTCCCTCCAGAGTCATATAAGTCCAGTGACCAGATATAGATCAAGATTGGAAGTGGCCCTGGATGAAATGGGAGACCTTGGCATTTTTATGCTAATGTACTCAATAGGTTACAGTTTGACTGAGGTTATACCAATTCATTGATAATGCTAGATAGCAACTGAGGCAAAGAATCTTCTATTTTACTTAGTCCAAAAAAATCTAAATAAATAAATGAATGGATGAATACAGGAGGGGAAGTCCCTAAAGATTTCTGGCCAAAATAGAAATGACTCTATTTACATTTATTCTGAATCAATCAAGACCTAAACAATGACAAAATGGGACTTGGACTAGGATCTACTGGTGGCCAATTAGAATCAAATTGATTTTAGATTAAGGAACTATTCTTAAGAAAGAAACTTAGCCAGTAAGCCTCAAGAATACTTATCAATTGTTGGATTGCTAAAGGTGTTGTAGTATATGATTGTGATAGAATGGTATTGTTCTGTAAGAAATGATGAGCTGGATGGTTTCAGAAAAACCTAGAAAAACTTGTATGAATTGATGCAAAGAGATCATCATATACCATAATGGCAAGATTGCAAGACAAACATTAATGAATGATTTAGCCATTCTCATCCACGCAATTATACAAAACAATTCTGAAAAAAAAAGTGCTTATGGAATCTGAATGCCAATTAAAGCATACTTTTAAATCTTGTTTGTTTTGGTCTGTGCTATCTTTTGCAACATGACAAATATAGAAATAATCTTGATCATTTAGTAAATACTAAGCAAATGTTCTAAGAATTATGTTTTTCAGCTTATGATCAGTTCTTAAATGAATTCCGTATTCCAAAACATATGATTTTTAAATGCCTTTCTCAAAAAAAGAGAAAATCATCTTAAATTTCTTCTTCTGGAATAACAAGGGGCAATACTTTGTGAAAATCTAGATATATGTTAGGTTTAGTGTGTATATTTGCTTATAATTCCAGTTACTAGAGTATGCTGAAACTGGAGGGTTGCTTGAACTGGAGAATTCTGGACTGTCATGTGCTAAACCCACCAAGTTTCTACACCGCCCAGCACCAATATGATGAACATTGGGGAATGAAAAGCCAACAGGAGGGAAAAAGGAGAAAACTGTCTTATGTTAGAAAGGCATTAAGTCAAAGCTGTTGTACCAATCAGAGTGAGATTGACTATGTGTGTAGCCCCTGCACTATCAGCCTGGGGGAGATAAGGAGATTTTGTATGTCTTAAAAATAAGACTTTTAAAAAGAAAAAAACTTATAGCATGTTGGAAGGTTTTCTTTTTAAGCTCTGATGAGACCTTGGACTGAGAATGAGATCTCTCAGAGAAGTCACTTTTTAAATCAGCTTTGTAAATCCCAGAATTGTAACATTTGGCATCATGACAATCATGGATCCAAGTATTCCATATCTGTATCCTGCTTATTAAAGTATTGATTTCAGTGGATGCCTTGAATTTCAACTCTTTCCCAATTAAACCTTAGTTGGAATTTCCTCAGGAAATGTTTTTAGATAAATAAGTGAAATGAAATGAAATGTCAATTCTGTACATAAACCAAGACATTTATAAATGGCTGGTTATGCTTTTAAGAAATGGGATTGCCAGTTGAAAACATACATACTATATTCATTTTCTGTCTGTCTCTCTGTCTCTTTCCCCCTCTTCCCCTTTCCTCCTCTTTCCCTTGTTCCCTCCTTTTTCCTCACCCTGGTTTTCACCCTCTCCCTTTCCCTCTCACTCTCCTTGTCCCTTTCTTTCTCCCTTACCTTCTCTCTCTCTCTCTCTCTCTTTTGCACACACACACACACACACACACACACACACACACACATGTGCACACATTTTCCAAAGAGGAATCTTTAACTAGCAATGAAAGATATAGCATTATTCATATATAATATGTATTATATATAATATATATACACATATATGTATGTATATATATATGAATACATATATCTGCATATATATATATAATCACTGAAGAGGCTCCTGCCTAGTCCTAGGTCTATTTCAAAGACTAAGATGAAGTTGGATCAACAGGCCCCTTAAATAGTGGTCTTGTGGAAGTCATGTCCTTGTGAAATATTACAGTTTTCTGGTTGCTCATTGTTTTTTTTTCCTCCCATTTTGCTTTGGTTACTGCTTAACTTGGTTCTTTTTTTTCTGGCTTGTCCCAAATGTATTTCTATATGAAATGTCATTTTTTTTATTAAAGCTTTTTATTTTTCAAAACATATGCATGCACAATTCTGTAACATTAGCCCTTGCAAAACCTTGTGTTCCAGTTTTCCCTCCCTTCCCCCATGCCTTTCTCTAGATGGCTAGTACAATATATGTTAAACATAGTAGAAATATATGTAAAAGCCAATATATGCATACATATTTATACAATTATTGTGCTAGTACAAGAAAAATCAAATCAAACCAGTATGAAGAAAAGAAGAAAGAAGAAAGAAGAAGAAGAAGAAGAAGAAGAAGAAGAAGAAGAAGAAGAAGAAGAAGAAGAAGAAGAAGAAGAAGAAGAAGAAGAAAATGCAAGCAAGCAACAATGAAAAGAGTTAAAATGCTATGCTGTGAACCACATTCAGTTCCCACAGTCCTCTCTCTGAGTGTAGATGGCTCTCTTAATCACTGAACAATTGGAACTGGTTTGAGTCATCTCATTGTTGAAGAGAGCCACGTTCATGTAAATTCATGTAAGGATCTCCAGGCCTCTCTTAAATTATCCTGTTTGTCATTTCTTACAGAACAATAATATTCCATAACACTCATATACCACAATTTATTTTTCCATTCTCCAATTGATGGGCATCCATTCAGTTTCCAGTTTCTTGCCACTACAATGAGGGCTGCCACAAACATTTTTGCACATGTGAGTCTCTTTCCCTCCTTTAAGATCTCTTTGAGATATAAGTCCAATAGAAACTCTGCTTAGTCAAAGGGTATGCACAGTTTGATAACTTTTTGAGCATAGTTCCAAATTGCTCTCCAGAATGGTTGGCTCTGTTCACAGTTCCACCAACAATGTATCAGTGTCCCAGTTTTCCCACATCCCCTTCAACATTCATCATTTTTTCTTGTCATCTTAGCCAATCTGAAAGCTGTGTAGTATCTCAAATTGTCTTAATTTGCATTTCTCCGATTTGGAGCACCTTTTCATATGACTAGAAATTGTCTGTTTGTTCATCTGAAAATTCTCTCTTCATATTATTTGACCATTTATCAATTGGAGAATGGGTTGAGTTCTTATAAATTTGAGTGAATTCTCTATATATTTTAGAAATAAGGCCTTTATAAGAACCTTTCTGCATTCGTTTTGTTTGTACAAAAACTATTTAACTTAATATAATCAACATAATATATTTTGTGCTCAATAATGATCTCTTTTTGTCACAAATTCCTTCCTCCTCCACAGATCCTATGTTCTTCTAATTTGTTTACAATATCACACTTTATGTCTAGATCATGAATCCATTTTCACCTCATCTTGGTATATGGTGTTAGTTAGGTGTGGCTCAATGCCTAGTTTCTGCCATACTACTTTTGAATTTTCCCAGCAGTTTTTGTCAAATAGCAAATTCTTATCTCAAAAGCTGGGGTCTTTGGATTTCTCAAACCCTAGATTACTATATCATTGACTATTTTGTCCTGTGAACCCTAACTTATTCCACTGATCAACTTCTCTATTTCTTAGGCAAATGGTTTTGATGACTGCTGATTTATAATATAGTTTTAGATCTGGTACAGCTAGACCACCTTAATTTGCTTTTTTTTTTTTTTCCATTAATTCCCTTGAAATTTAAACTTGGTTCTTATGATAATATGGAGGGTTATGATAAGTTTCATCTCTTGATATGGTAGAAATAAACACTCTTCCACCTAATATTGCAGAGTGTAATGAGAAGTTAAGCTGGAGTCACAAAGTCTACAGCTTGTAACTTGACATCCTGCCTCCGCAGAGTCCACTCTGCCACTGACACAGGGCTCTATTTAATGTGCTGCCAATCACTTGTGTCAAGTACTATACCAGAAATCCAGGAGAAAAGTTTCCAATTTGGCAGGGGCTTGAAAGGGGTGGGGGGGATGAGATAGGGAGGGGTGGGAGAGGAGGACAAAGGACTGGAATGGAGAGTGTTGTTTATAAATGTAATTCCTTTTCTAGTTAACTATCTTGTATGCCATCAATTGGAAGATAGAACACACTTGCCACAAGTCATTTCTTGAAGTTCTGCTTTTAGAAAATGTAGGTGAAGAGTGAGAAATCATTTAATGAATGCCAAGAAAGATTTTCAGACTCCAACTATTCTGATGGAATAGCAACTTGATACAATGTATATGGGATATGGACCTAGTTTTTCATCTCCAAATTTTATTCCTCAGCTACAATTACAAATATAAACTGGTTACAAAACAAAAGCAACTATTCAGTTTAAAGAGCCTTTAATTGAAAAGTAGACATGTAAACTATCTGTAGACATCAGGGTCATACACACTCATTGCTGGTTTAGAGGGAAAGGTTCTGTATGATGAAATCCAGACAAATATTAAACTAACCATTTTTACCAAATTGGTTTGCTTGTGTAGATACAACCTGAATTCTCTTGTTAGTAGAAAAGAGTAATGTGCTTAGAACAAAAAGAAAACCTAGATTAAAATACCATCCCAGACACTTTCTAGCTAAGCAAGTCATTAACCATTCTGTGCCTCAGTTTTCTCACCTGAAAATGAGAGTTGGATTCTAAAGTTCCTTTCGGCTCTAAAACTATGGTACTGCAACCCAAATTAGAAATCTTCTGTTAATTGTGATTAGTATGAGTTCAATTTTTTACTTGTACAGAGTTTATTTCTAAGATCTAAGTCCATTACATTTTTCTCAGTGACTCCTCTCAATAATGTTAGGGAGGAAGTCAATATTGATGAGAGGAAACATTAGAATATTTTATAGTCCTATCAAGAACATATGAACTGTTGGGCTGGAGGAAAGTCAATCATCTTTTCTGAAGCTGGACTCTAAAATTATGTTACAGCCTGATCTACTTCAGAAGAAGAATATTCAGTAACAATGGAACTGCAATTAGGCAACAAAGGGTCAAATCTCCCCTTACTTTGTGGTCTCAGGCATTAATTTGTTTGAGTATCTATTCCCTTTTCTGCAAAATGGGATTACAATGCCTGAAGTACCTTCCTAATAGATCAGTTTTGAGGCTCAAATGAGATGTATGTAATGTATTTTGCAAATTTTGTATGTTATAAATATATTTTCCTTTTTATGGCTAGATTTCTGAATAATCAAATATTCTAGTGTTGTGAATAGTGATTTTACATAAAGAAAACCAATTTTCACAGAATTAGAATCTTATAAAACATATTCTGGAAAAGTATAGAAAAAAGAAAATAATTTCATTTTTCTTTGATTTAGAAAGCATTTTAGAACTTTGCATGGTTTCCAAGTCAACTTGGAGAATATCAATTATCATTATTGCTTAAGTCACAGAAATGACACTTAAGAGATGATGAATTGATGGAATGCTAAATGAACCAGCTTTTGCTATCATTTTCAATAATCCTTTGGTACACCTGAATTCTATTTGGTCTGAAAAATAATGCCATTTATTTGAGTCACATTCACCAACATTACCTTATTCTGCCTGCCTTTCATTGCCACGCATGGGATATAATGCTAAGAGCACTGAGCATGAGAGTTTCTCAGCAAACAAGAGCTCCATTAAAGCCTTATACAAAGGAAATAAAAGGAATACACTAATTTTGTTTTTGGTCCCCAGCTTGATTTCTTTTCTCTTTAGGGCATGTGATTAAAAATTTAAAGAGCTCATGAATGTCTATGGTGATTCTATGAATATTTTTTAACCACTGCCAGGTAATTTGTTTTTAAACAAATGCATTTCACATGCTTTTTATTTTCAGAATAAAAAGGATCACAAGTGGTTCTATGACTGGTAGAGTTATGTAAATTCTTCATCATGAAGAGGCCTTCATCCCAGTACTATGTGGTCTTGACAGGGTTAAAGAAAATGTGTTAGTAGGAAATAAAATTATTAACAAGATTTTTCTTTTCAGGTATAATCATAAAGTTTAGCCAAATAGAGCAAATTTATCTGTAATAATTAGTTCAGCCTGCATAAATAATGTCAAGAATCAAAAGATACTATAGGCCTTGATTCACTTTTCAGTTGTTTAGGGACTAAATAAAATAAAATCTGTTCTGGAGTTCTTTCTGTATTACAGGTGAAAGACTATCTGTCTCATGATGCTTCCTTCATGTTTTATTTAAAATGCAAGAGCTTATTTAACTTATGAGGAAAGTGAGCAACAAAATAGATAAGTGCCAAACATTTTAGCCCACTGCAATGGAAATAAAAGCAATGTAGGAGAAAAAAAATAGCAGCCACAAAGGTAGCTTTTAGCTGCACCTAAATCCTGCAATTACTGGAGCTCAGGATTGCTGTAATGCCATTTTTCACCTGCCATAGTTCAACATTGTGCTTACACATTGCCTTTTATCAGAGGTTCTCAAATACTAACTTTAAAATCCTAATAATGCCTTTGTCAAACAAGGGGCACCACTATTATCACTGCTACTATCATGTGAAACACAGAGATGGTGAAGCATGGGGAGTTTAAATGCCTTTCCTGAGCTCACCTAATAAATGGGGACCGAAACTCAGGGATGTCTCTGATGAACCTTCCTGCTTGCATGGATTGTTCTGGAAACAACATTTATCCATACAAAACCTCTAACTCATTTATTCCTCAATGTGATAGCTGGTGGTAGAAATGCAGTAAGAACTTTATCCTTGTTCTACATGTATCATGGGTTTATAGGAATTTCACCCATAAAAGAGCACAAAGGGATGAACTCATTAGTTTAATTTCTGTTCAACAGAATCATTATCTGTATTTTATTTATGGATCATATAATATGCATTTATTAAATACTTACTATTTTTCATACCCATTGCAGTTACAAATACAAAAATAAGATAGTCCTTTACAATTGTCCTATGGTAAGGGTTCAGGCTAGCCTCTGTTCTCCACATAGTTATTTCTGTACCACCTCTCCCTCAGTTTTCAATTTCTAGATACCTTTCTCCTTTGTATTTGGTCAAAGTATTCCAATCTTTCAACAAGACCTAGTTTGTTTTAATTTCTCTGCAACTCTTAGATTACTATAGTTTATACTCCTTTCTCATTCTTTCTTCTCACACTTAATGTGTATTCCCTTGGAAATTAAACATGCACTACTTCATGACATTTCTTATGCTGAATTCATATAGTTATTTACTTTTTCACATAAGCATGTTTTATCAATTCATATAAATAGATTTTAAACTTCTTAAAGTCAGGGTCTGTATCATATTTCTCATAATGTCAAGTGGCAAATACTGAGTGTTCAACATATTCATGTGTATCATATAGTATCTTCAAACCTCTGTGACATAGAGAATTCTATCAATTAGTTTATAAATTTGAAAAAAATTCATTTATAATTACTATGGAAGTGATACTGCATAATTACAAATACAGCCCAATATCTAGCATATGACTGACATCAATCACCCAATTTAATCATTAGGTATCAAGCCACTCCCTTGGATTAAATTAAAAATTTGCGATACTTTTATTACTTGTTCATAACCCAAGTTATCTTAGATTTTGTTTAGGTTAATGGATAAGTCAAAGAACTTGTGAGATGGGTCACAAGTCCAGTCACCAAATGAGTCACGTATGATACGTGTGTTTTTCTAGGGACAGCTTGTCCAAGAAAGTTGCATTGGTTGAGATTTTAAATTTTGATTCCTTCTGGCTCTCAAAACTTAAGACTCTAGAAAGGAAGAAAGGGAAGAAAGAAAGAAAGAAGAAAAGAAGGAAGGAAGGAAGAAAGAAAGAAAGGAAGGAAGGAAGGAAGAAGGGGAAAAAAAGGAAAGTTGAAGGAAAGAAAGAAGGAAATAAACATTTATTAACTGCCTAGTATGTTCCAAGAAATATGCTAAACACTTTATAAAGATGATCTCATTTGATCCTCACAATCCTGGGAGGAAGATATTGTGACTTGATTAGGATTACATAACTAGTAGGAATACAGATTTGAAAAAAACTATATTAGAATTCAAGTCTTCTTGATTCTAGACTAAGTGTTTTGTGTACTCTATTACCTGGCTGCCTTCTCACTCTGGAACATTGCTCTTTCTTCACTTGTTAAGTTACTTCTTGGAGTTTCTCTTTTGGGAATAGGAATTCCTCTTATAACCGAGCTCTAATTCTGCTGAGCTGCTACATAAATTCCTTCTCCCAAACCCCCACACACTTTAGAAGGTGTCTTACCCCAATAAAATGTAAACTTTTTGATGTCAGAAATTGTCTTCATTTTCACTTATATGTTTATCTCCAACATTTAGCACAGTGCCTAACACAGTAATAAATGATAAATATTTATAATCTATCTGTTCTTTGTCATTAATTTTAATAGATGAAGATCAGTAAAGAAATGAGAAGAAAAAAGAAAAAAAACCTTATGAAATAGAGTTGAACATAGTATGATGCAATTATAGTCTGGCCAACAAATGACTTATCATGCATACTGTCCCCTACAGTTCTCATTTCAATAGTGATCAGTACATTAGAGTGGACAGCTAGGCGATACAGTGGAAAAAGCATCAAGGATTGGGGTCTAAAAGATCTGAGTTCAAATTTGGGCTTCAGATACTAACTAGCTATGTGACCCTGGACAAGTCATTAACTGTTATTTTCCTCTTCTCTAATATGAGTGGGAGAAGGAAATGACAAGCCATTCTAGGATTTTTGCCAAGAAAACCTCAAATGGGGTCACGAAGAACTGGACATGACTAAAAGAACTGAACAATAAAAATGATTAAGGAATTGTAGAAGAATCAGACATTATGGAACTTTCTGAATTGATGCTTTACCAGCATTATACTACTTCTTGGAATTCCATAGAGTTTCAGACAATATCCCAATCTTATTATCTTTCTGAAAGAATACAGCATTTTACAAGCACTTGGTAATATAGCTTGTGTGCAGGAACTTTTTCAAATGAAAAGTAGGTCTAAATATTCCCATTGGAATTGTTATATGGTTTAATTGAGGGTGGGCTAATGTTCCCCAGGTATAACATGATATTAACCTATGTTTCTGTATGTATTATGTTATGCTCATAGCATTTTAATATATTTTATTGGGTAAGGAGGCTTTCCCACTTGGAATACTATCACATATTTTGATAGCATTATAATTTAAAAAGATTACCAATTGTGGGGGAGGAATGCATTTACATCATTGAACTGAATGTCATAAAATATTTTGGTGGCCATTTCATTAATTATAGGCCCCAGAAGTTGATGTAGCCTGGAATTAATCAGAACTGATAATGTCAGCTGATTTTTCCCCATCGTTGGAGGCTATGTATCAAAGGACAAAAGAAAGTCCTGGATCAGGAAACAGGGGACTTGGATTCAAATTCAAATTCCTAAATATAGTATTTGTGTGATCTTTGAAAAGTTCATTAATCTATCTGAGCCTCAATTTGTGACAGAAGGGGCTTAGAATAGATGGCTTCAAAGGTGTTTTTTATTTCTATGATGTCATGATTTAGAAAGCTTTAAAGACGTACCATAAAAGGCACACAACGGAACTTTAACAACATACTTCTTGTGAACTGAATTTCACATGCAGAGAGCCAGTATAGTGTCAAGAGAAGAGCATCAGTTGAGAGAATACCAAGGCTCTAGTTCTGATTATTTCATTTGTTAGAAGTTTGATCTCAGTCAAATTTCTTCACATTTGTGAACCATATTTTCCTCTCCAACAAAATGAAAGAATTGATATAGATTATTTCTGAAAATATTTTCTAGTCTTAAACTTCAAGATTCATTTTAAACATTGAGATACAAAGAGATGAACACTGTGTTTCATCACCCATGAAGGACTAAAGCAAAATTTGAGAGTAAACATTTTCTAATAGTATTGGATTTCTCCCCAATGCCTTGTCTACTTCCCTCTTTATTTTTCCTATTAAAAGCTAGACAACTGTCCAGGAAGAAATGGAAATCTGACCATTGAGATGAGGGCCAAAGATATAAAATATTAGTAATGGAAGTCTCTTCAATAAAGCAGCACCAGAGACTGTGAAATAAAGATTCTGCTGGAATGTAAGTCCTTTCCAAAAAATCTGCTAATTCTTTTGAGTTCACAGAATCATATCAGTTTTAAGGATGGAAGAAGTTGTATAAGGATCAAAGATCTAATGCCTTCTGCAATATTGTGTATATTTTGAAATCTTGTATTGAAGCTACTGTATGCCATCTTCATATATTATGACACTTTTTCAGATGAGATCAATTAGTGGTACTTCAGGACAGGCTGCAGGAAAAAAAATCCATGGATTTCTAATGATTTAATAATAAAAGATTTACTTGTTACTTGTGAACCAAAATTAGCATTCTGTGCTCATCGGGAGCTCTGATAGATTTGAGGCCTTTCATGTCTAAAACCTCATGATCAAGAGCAAAATCTTTTGCTACTGCTGGAATCTGGAGGGGGAAACAAGATACACATATGGCTTTATCACTATGTGTTTTACTGTGTAGACCATGGGTGTGTAGACCATGGGAAAGAAATACCTATTTGGGGCTTTATTTATTTAAAGCATATTGCCCTATGTGCTTTGAATTTTAGTTATTGTTTTTTTTTTTAAGTCTTTCTTCTATATATTTAAAATGTCTTCAGATCACATAATTTTCTTTGGATGATGTCATACCCTTAGCTTTCATGGTAACTACTCACAAGCCAAACAAAAGAGTTCTGAAGTCTAACCCTTGATTCTAGATTGGATATAGTCACAAACCTAGAGTGCAAAATAGTTGTCACAGAATATTTGTCAGAAAACAATAGCATAAAATTATGCCTTAAACAAACAAAGTTGGTTGTATTTAAATGACAAGAATAAAAGTAATACTAATAGACATTTATATAATATTTTAAGGTTTGCAAAGCACTTTAGAAATATTACTACATTTGATCCTCACATCAACTCTGGGAGGTAGATACTATTATCATCCCCATTTTACAGATGAGAAAACTGAGATGGATAGTAGTAAAGTGGCTTTATATCATATCTTGTAAGCATCTGAGACTGGATTTGAATTCAGATTTCCCTAACTCTAAGCCTCACACACTATCCTCTAATATATGTAAAGTTTATTTTGTTAAAATAAATGTTTTGAGGTATTTGTTAACTCTTTGGATATAAATTAAATGATCTTACATGTTAGATTTGTAGTCAGAAAACTTGGGGATCTGAATCCTAGATCTTTTAATATTGTCTGAGTGACCTTTCCAACTTTTAGATTTCACTGTCCTCATTTGTAAAATTAGGAAGTTGTACTCTAAAATGGTCTTTAAGATTTCTTCAGGTTTGTAATCTATGATCCTACAATGTTTTTAATCAGTGGTGCCTTAAATGAAGAGAACAGTTTATTTACCGAGCTCATCATAAGATTAAGGTATGTTCAAATATAAATAGTTGTAAGTTGATATTTAGTTGATATTTAAATTTAGATTCATAATAAATCATTTGAAGAGGAAAAATAATAATAATACTTGAATTTAATATTTGAATTTTTAGTGACTGAAATTAAAAACTTGGGTAAAATGACTATGTGCCTTCATTTCACCTTTCTGGATTTTCTTTTTTCTGTGGAATAGTCTAGAAAAACAGAGGGTTTGCAATCAGGAAAGACCCATGTTTGATACTAGCTTTTTCTCCTTATAGTCTGATGTTGGAGAAATCAATTAAACTCTTTGAATTTCAAAAAATCATACGTGAAATTAAAGTGATAATTAATACTGTTGAGGTGAGAAACAAATAAGATCCTGCACAGAAAGTTATTTGCAAATTGGAAATACTATATAAATATTGCATATTATAAATTATTGCTTACTCATCTCTTACATGAAGAATTTGAACTTGATCTCTAAGGTCCCTTTTAGCTCTAGCATGCTGTTCTTTTAAGTGGAATATAATTCCTTGAGAATTTATTTGGTACTCACAGTGAATATGACAAAATACATGTTTGGATGCAACAGATGTGATCCTTGCTTTCCTTGACTTACAATTTCATATGTTAGAACAACAAAAACAATAACAAAAATAATGATCTTGCTATAATCAATTCAGTTCAATTCAAAAAATGATTTTTTCTGTACCAGACTTGTACTACATACTGGAGATGTAAAGGCAAATACAAAATATTCCCTTTTTACTTTATCAATAGCACTAAATAGAGTAAATAGCACAAAAATTGAGTAAGTATCATAATAATCTCATATGCAAGAGGGGTTCTTTTAAAAATGATATTTGGATTTACACACATTATAATCTATACAAGATACATGATTTCATTGACACATCCAGTATTCTTCTGCCAACTTAAATTAAAATCACTCCAGTTGTAGCAGATACTTTATATGATTTACTTA
Source organism: Sminthopsis crassicaudata (assembly GCF_048593235.1). NCBI lineage: Eukaryota > Metazoa > Chordata > Mammalia > Dasyuromorphia > Dasyuridae > Sminthopsis > Sminthopsis crassicaudata. The sequence goes on along the minus strand of NC_133617.1, from coordinate 344,404,586 downwards.
AAAACACATAAGCATATTACAGATAAATTAAGAAGAAAAGTTGCTAATTAAATCCTCATCTATACCAATGCTCTACAATTATCTATGCATCTGTGTTTATCTGTGTTTATATTCACATCTATGTTTCTGTGTTTGTTTCTCTATTTCTATATCTAGATTTGAGTCTTTCTGCATCTTTATTCAATATTTCATGGCAAATATATTAGTAATGATACTCTCCTTTCCAAAGTTAACTAGCTTGATTCTGAGCTCAATGTCCTTCAACTTGGAAAGATTTTTGGAAGAATATACTAACATAGCCTTTGATAATACAGTCCTATTTCCATGCTATAATGAGTCTAATGAGTAAGACTTATACAAACAAATTTAGAATGGATTTCAAGAGTTGTGGAGTTCTTTGGAAGGGATGAGAGGAATTGCAAGGTTGAGAAAAAAGAATATGATGGTAATAGATGAGATCTTTATACAAAATGCCACAGGATGAAAACAGGAAGGATTTGGAGAAGCATATCAGGCACAGACTCAGAGTTATGATAAGTACTGAGAAGATTAACTTAGAACATGAAACTCTGATACTGTCATGATAAACTCAAATCATCATCAAAATCATCATCATCATTATCATCATCATTTCCATCATCAGTCAATATGATTTCATCATTGGTAACATTAGCATCACCATAATCACTTTTGTGTTTTCACTTTTCAAAATGTGTATATATATGTACATATACATATATATGTATACAATGTGTGCATAAAATTATTTGATCCTCAAATTTATATATGTGGAATTTTAAGTCTTTGTGATTTGAAATACCCCTGTTAATTCTCAGAGTATCACAAATGTCTATAATTTTAAAGGTCCAGATTAGTTCTGGAGGCACATTTTTTCAAAGATCTCCCTTATTTCTGGAATTGTCACACTTTTTTGGCTCAAACTAAATATGAAAAATATATGAAAATATGAAAAATTATTCATCTGGACAAGACAGAAGGTTAACAATAATTTTCACTAGCAAGCATGTTGTCCATAATAAAGGTATTCCAAAAGTCTCACCTATTTTACTACAGTAAAACTTTTGAGACTATACACACATTTATATGTGCATATACATCTATAAATAAATACATATACACAAGAATACATAGGTGATTTGATTTGATGGGAAGAAGATCAAGTAGGCAATTTAGTTTATATTCCATTTCCCCTCTGCCTGCCCTCCCCTCTTCCAAATACAGTTTTATAGATGGAAAAACTGAAGCCCCAAGGAGTGAAATAATTTACTCATGGTCCTCCACATTGAATGTGTTAGAGGTCTGACTTGAATCTAGGTCCTCAACTGTAAATCCACCATTATATATGATACCATGTTGCTTTTCAACAACATCTATCATAGTAAAACAATACAATGACTGCCATTGAGAATCTTTGAGTGTGACTTGCAGATCTTCAAGGGAAGTTTGCATACAGAATTTCACCATGAATCATACCACAAAGGATCTCTGTACTGTTTCTGTGATGTCTGCTTTCAAGGCTGCATATTTGGGAGAGTTCCCAGCTTCAAATTGTTCCAAATTTCTACAGCTGTGACTCCCCACTGTTCTCTAATGCTTTTACTTTATAACTTTTCCACTGTACTTAATATTATCCTGTATATGTAATTTCTCTGAATATTGTCCTCTTGCCTGGCTATTTAGAGGTCCCAGGGCTCTATTCTGACAAGAGCACTGAAGTTTTACCATTAGAGTTTTTCCCTACAGAGTTCGTAGAAATAGCAGTGAACTGATGAATCAGGATTGCCTGCCCCTGCTGCATCCAGACACACAAATGGGTCCATTGAGACTCAAATTTTGTCCTCCATGCTGTTAAAAAGCTCCCAACTCTCATTAATAGTAACTGAAATCTCTAACAATATCTTTCCTACAATTCAATAAAAAAAGGTATTTTCTATATGTTGCCCAGGGAAATAAATGCTCTCAGTCAGTAAGACATTCTATTTGTTCTCAGTCCACTTTTCTTAGTCTTTAGCTTGTACCAGAGTTATTACTTCTACTTCCTTTGTCATATGTGAAGAGTTGTAATAGAGGTATTTCAGGCCTAATATCTGATATTTGGCTTGAGTTGGAGTCTGGTTTCATCAGTATAAATTTCTCCTTTTAACATCACCAAATAGTATTTCTGTTCCAGACACTGACAGTAGACTCACAAACCCCATTCAGAGTGATTTCCATTATATAAAGAATATAATTTCCCTCACATTACCTCATAAGAAAGGTCCTGAAGGAGAGGACAAAAGAGAAATAGAAATAAAGGGGAATAATCTTCAATACAGCATGTAAAAAGAGCTCCTGGCTAATCATTGTTCTCTTAGCATCTCAGATGTAGAGCACAATATATTTCTTCGGATAAAGAAGAAAAGCATAGTTAGATGAGATCATCACTATCCAAGGGTTTCTATAATTGGATCTCAAAGGTTTACCAATTTCATAAAGAGAAGTATTCATTGATGACTCTCTTGCTTGAGATAGTTCTCTTTTTCCAAGCTATTCTTGGTCATTTTGTTTTCCTTCCCCCTCTACTTTGAGAGCAGGTGCTCTTATAATATTCTTATAATACATGATATTCTAGGCTCATCAATAAATAAGCAGATTATGAATGCTCAATAAAACGTGCCCTACAAGGAACTGGAAATTGACTGGATTCCCATCAATTGGAAAATGACTAAATAATTATGGCATATGAATGTAATGAAATATTATTATTCTATAACAAATGATGATGAACATGTTGATTTCAGAAATGCCTGGAAAAACTTACATGAACTGATGCTGAGTGAAGTGAGTAAACCAGAAGAATATTGTATATAGTATCATCAAGATTATGTGATGATAAACTGTGATGGACTTGACTCTTCTCAGCAATGTGGTAAGTCAAGACAATTCCAATAGACTTGAATGGAAAATGCCATCTGCATCCTAAGAGAGAACTATGGAGACTGAACATGGATCAAAGCTTCATATTTTTCCATTTATTTATCTGTTTATTTTTTTTCTTTCCTTCGTTTTCTCCCTTTTGGTCTGATTTTTCTTGCACAACATAACAAATATGGAAATATATTTTAAAGGATTGCATATATTGAAACTATATCAGATTGCTTGTTAAAAACTATCTTTACATATATTCATTGTATATTACATATTATATTGTATATATTACATATACAAAATACTACTAGAAAAATAAATGAGTTAATTAAATGTATATAATAAAAGAAAATGTTCCCTAAAGGATTTGGGAATTTTGTATCTATAAGTCAAAATATAATACAATAGTCTGAGGAAAATAAAAAAAAAGTTACATAAGATTCCCATGTGATGTGAAAAGAATTGCTTTTCCTTGTGTTTCAAAAGACAATATCATCAATATTTCCTGAATTTTTGACCAAATTTATGTATATGTTGTACAAATATGTAAGATACTAGATTTAGAGTTAGAAAGAGTTTAGAGATAACCTACTCATTTTATAGTTGAGGAAATGGAAACTGAAAGAGGTTACACATATTAAGATTAATTAAAATGTAAGAGCTGGAATCTGAAACCAGATTTTCTGTCTTCAAGATTAGACCTACTATTCCAAATAATTTATAGATCAATATCCAAGTTACAATCATCCTTCATTGGGACATCAGAAAGCAAACCAGATTTCATATCCCGTCTGCCTATGCTTATAACATTATGACATATGATTCCAACACTGCTCTGCTTCCTATTAACAGTCAGCAAGGAATCACAATTGGCTCAGAGCAAAATAATAGGTAGTAATAAGTTAACATTTTTATAATCCTTACATATTCCCAGCACTGTATTAAGGCCTTTACATTTTCTCATTTGATTCTCATAGCACCCTGGAGAGAGAAGTACAAAAGCATTTACTGACACAGAATTGTAAGAATGGTAATTACAAAATATCCTCCTCATTGTCTCACCAATACATTGTCTCACCAATCCATGCCACATTCATGGGAACAATAGGCACAAACAAACTACATTAGGCAGACATACATGGGGGAAACTTAGAAACGGGACAACTTAGACCTTTTGTGCTTCAATGTTTAATGTGATATATTTCTCCATGGGCTTCACATACTTCTTCCTTAAATTAGGTAGACATACTTCACATACTTCTTCCTTAGGAGCTCTGTCTCTGTTTGGTGAGTTGTTCAGCTAGGTACTCAGAGACTTTTTACTTCCTAAATCAAGTTTAAATCTTCCCATGAATTCTTGGTCAGCTTTCTTCTCTGCCCATCTCTAGAATGTTCTCTTTTGGGTTTTCTTGGAGCTCTTTGGGAGCAGTCTTTGTTTCAGTTCAGTAATCATCACACAAGTAGCCAGGAATTAAAGTCCAAATCCTTTATTATCTCTTTCAAAGTCTTGTCTCCTTTCCTGGGGCCTGGTTAGCTTTCTTAGGGGCCTATCTCTCTACTTGGTTCGGAGAGCTTGAGCTCCTGCCTCCAGTCCTTTGCCTCTGCCAACTTCTCCATTGAATCCTGGCTAAGTTTCCTAGCTTATATGCTCTACTCTGAGTATAAACCAATCATTGTATCATTAGGAAACCATTGCTTGTTGTAGGATTAAATTAATGCTAAACTACATTTAACCATTGTCTCCTCAATTCCACTTAATACCTTGTTTCAAGTTCCGGCCCATAACACTTCTCTGTTTGTGTGTCTCTGGTCATTACTGGAACAGTCTCAAATATATCCAGAATCCATTTTATGTCTTACTGAATGTCTGTCTGCAGAGCACATCTTTTCTTATCTGATGGATAAATATTGACGGGACATATAGCTATGTTTAAGACATAGGGAAGATAGGAACAGAGAAGAGAAACATCCTAAACCATGATTGAGGATACCAGAATGAGAAGTTTTAAGCAAGTGACAGATTCAACAAGACATTCAACATGCCTATATGATTATTTCCCCCTCAATGTTTATGTGTTAAAGAGTACTAAATTCAGATTTAAGTAACACTTTTCAGGAGAGATATTAACAAACTACTTCATTATTAATGGAACTACTGAGTCATTTAAGAATAGAAAAAACTTTTCAGTAATTCCTTAATGTAGGGGTGCAGAAATATCCAGTCTGCTGCCTGTATAAAGCCCACAAAATCATTTGGTAAGGTAACAACAGGTGATGATGAGCTGAAAGTTTCTACTGTTTGAGTTCTATAAATGGATAATTTTGTATGGCCTTCACATGATGTTCTAAATATTGAAGTGACCTTTGGCAAAAAAGGGTTCCCTACTCCTATATCTTAATCTGACAACTAAGTCCTTCCACTATCTGTTTTCAGCTTAACTTTCCATTTTATGTCATATTATTTCCCTTTACATGGTGTATGTTCTATACAAAATTAACTAATAGCTACACCTGATCATTTTTCACCTTTCTCTTTTCTAAGCATGTTTTACTAATGATTAGAGCATGTATACTTTTTGTTTCTATTTGTTGAATGTCTTTGATTCTTCAAAATTGAGATATTACTTTCCTAGAATTCCTTGATCCTCACCTACAGTTGAAAGTGATCTCTCCCTCAAATTTTTTCTAAGTTTTTTTATGTCTCTTGTATTCTACTTGTACCATATTTTATGTATATGACATATACACTTTTATCTTTATGTTTTTAATACTTGGGGAAACTAGGTGGCACAATAGATACTGGACCTAGAGTCAGGAAGACTTGAATTCACTCCCATTCTACCTCAGACACTTATTAGCTGTGGGATCCTGGACAGATCATTGAACCCTGTTTGGTTCAGTTTCTTCATCTGTAAAATGAGCTGGAGAAGAAAATGGCAGTATCTTTACCAAGAAAATCCCAAATTGAGTCATGAAGGGAGTCAGGTATGTTTGAAAAATGACTGAGAAAGAACAATATTGAACTAGATTAAAACATTTATTTAGTAGTTATATTGGGTCACTAAATTGGCAGATGATGGAAACATCATTGTATCTTTAAAGCAATATTGTATCTTTTCATTAAAATATTTGACAAATATTTTAAATATATAAGGCTAAAATGGAGGCTTATTGGCTGAATGATAGTACTGATTGATGAAATTTAAAGACTGTCAATGAATGGATTGAAGTGACAGAAAAAGACATGCACTATGTTGAGCTTACTGATGTTTGATTTACTGAAATAAAAATGGGAGAGAGGGATCTAAACTGAGTCAAGATACCAAAGCTTTAAAAAGTTAATAAGCTGAAATGTAGTGGTGAAAATATAACGTGCATTTAGAGTTTATAAAGTCAATTACAGAAGTTCCAGACAGGGATGACCTATCTTATTAAAAAAATTCCTATACAAAAGGTTTGGAGGTTTTAATCAACTATAAACTCAATATGAGCCAATTGTGTGATATAGCTACTGCAGGAGCCAATGTAATAATCCAGTGGTGAAACAGAGCCATCTTGCACTGGCTCATGAGAAAAAAATGTTAAACATTCACTGTTGACATTTATATCTCAGAAATTAGTAAAAAGTACAAATCAGGGCTTGATATATTGTTTTATTGTTTAGATCTAAGAAGGTAATATAGAAATATTAATAATTCAACTTAAGTTTAAGTGTGTTTTATCTTTTTACATTTTTAAATTTGGAAAGCCAGGTGTTAAACTTTGCCAGCACACTTCTAAACATCAAAAGAATATAATTTACAGGTTAAAAGAAATACTATTTCTACTTTATTCTGTACCAGTTAGGCATCATTAGGTGTTACAGATTTAGATGACCCATTTTAGAAGATTTTTTAAATCACATTTGAAGTAGAGCGACTATAAAAGTTAGAAGTCTGGAAACCATACCATAAGAAATATTTGAAGGTACTACGGATGTTTAGTTTGGAAAAAGATAAAATTTGGGAAGATATGATAGATGTCTTCAGCTACTTGAAGTGCTACCATGTGGAAAAAGGGAATAGACATTCTATGTTGCTCCATTAGATAAAGCTAGGAACAAAAATTGGAAGCAATAGAGAAATAAATAATGGTTCAATCTAAAGAAGAAAATCATAGCAATTAGAGAAGCCCCAAAATGAAGAGATAGCATTATTGTTTGCTAAGAGTATTGTTAAGAAGTCATTCTTCATTTTGAATGAAATTCAAACAAATGGCTTCCAAGATTCCTTCCAAATGAAAAAAATAATCTTCCTCTTCATGATTTAGAGATTTAAGATTTAATAATAAAATCAAGTTTTATTTAACCAAATGCAATGTATCTGTAATGATAACTTAATGAACATAGACTAACAATATGAAAAACAAACCTAAAGAATGTAATTTTGGAAAAAGAATGAAGGAGTAATGGTCTTTCCAATGTTTATCATTCATTTACTTTGGGTAGCATCTTTCTGCTACTTTTCAATATTATATGCATTCCATTTCTAATTTCTTTTTACTCCTCTGCATTTAAAATGTATTATTTCATTGGCAAAGTCTTTTTGTCTGTGGGAATTGCACCACTATAAGAATTCATTCTTTTCTAATGTTATGCCCTTCCTATCATGGGCTTCATCAGGGGATTCAAAATTCAAATCCAAAGCTGTTAGAGTGGCTTCAAAGTCTGAGATTGAAAAGTAAAAAATAAAGTCTTTTGGTGTAATTCTTTTTTAAAAAAAGTAAGGAAAGAAAGAAGGCAGCTGTGTGAACTATCACTGCTAGAAATCTTGAGTTTATCATTTGAAAGAATTTTTATCAAACCATCTCAAATTATTTAATGGTCCAGCTTTAATAGAAAATTGTACTTGGGTAATACGTATTCAGTATCTCTTTCCTACTGCAACTAAGTGAACTAACTTGACCCTTCCTTCTCCACTCTGCTTCACATCTATGTTTTTAAACATGTCTGCAAAAATTGAATCTTGTAATGAATCAGATGTCTTAAACTAGACACTGATTTCATTCCATTCTGGCAGATTTCACACTTAAAAATATCTGTAGTAAGGTTTGTTTTTTAAATCATATCAAAATATTTTCTGGATGGATGGCATTCTAATCTAGAAGTTGGAAAGAATCTTGGTTTGGTGGCTGATTCTGTATATATACCTGCCTTTTTTTCTTTTGCCTAATAAATAACTTGATGGCCCTTATTAGTGACTGTGGTGGTATCTTCTCTGATTTGAATTCCTTGTGAGTCAAAAGTTGTTATTCAATCCCATAGTATAGCACCATCAGTAAAGAGAATAGTAATAATCCCTCTTCCGCATGACAATTTTAAAAATATTTGAAGATAGTAATCATATTAAGATTTTTTCCCCTAAATTAAACACCTTCAAATTCTTCAATCAACTTTTACATATTTTAGTTTGCAGGGGTTCTCAAACTACAGCTCGCCAGCCAGATGCAGCCCTCTGAGGACGTTTATGCAGCCCGCCAGGTAATGGCAAATGGGCTGAGGGGTGGAGACAGAGTGTGAATTTTTGTTTTTACTATAGTCCGGCCCTCCAACAGTCTCACGGTCAGTGAACTGACCCCCTATTTAAAAAGTTTGAGGACCACTGGTTTGGAGGCTGCCCATGATCTTGATAGTTCTTGACACCATCCCTCTTCTCTACCCAATTAAGTGGAGATTTTTCAATTTTCTTCCTAAATATCCAAAACTTCCTATCATCAAATACAATATTCTAAATATACTCTAGATGGGACAGAGTTCACAACAATTCTAACCTACATGCTTATTGACACTGTGAAGAATGGCTAAGCATATTCTAAGAGTAGGAAGAAAGCAATTTAATTTTCAGGAAGGAGAGCAGGACCTTACTTACTTGAAATAAACAGCTTAAGAGATGAATGCTATGAAGGAATTTAAAGATCTTATGATTCTTTGGTAGAAATAGTCCTTTAGTTGCTTTAAATTTCTGTGACTATAGTTACTAGGCTATGGCCATCCATGATACATTTTAGATTGGGTCTAAAAGTGATCATGGTAAGGCTTGCGGAATTTTGTTTTTCCATATAATAAACAGATAGAATTGATATGACATTTTAAGGTTCACAAAAAATTTCACATATCATTTGATCCTCCTACAGCTTTGTGAAACTTTGTGCTATTATTACCTCTATTTTGCAGTTGAGGAAACTGAGGCTTAAATGTTAATGGATCATTTCAGATTACTCACTTATTGTCTCTGAGTTAAGATTTGAACTCATTTTCCTGAATTAATTGATTAATTAACTGATTTTATAAGTTGTTGTTTGAATCAATCATATAATAGTATGATATAGCAATTAAAACTCCCAAGATGATACCATTGATGAATATTGCAATTTGCTCCCATTTCCCCCTCCAGCCTTCTAGACATGAGCTTAACTTATTTTTTCAGTATTAAATGTATATATACTAATTATGATTAGATGATTGAAAATGGTTTATATATAAATCAGTATGCATATTTGTGGCTATATCCATATCCATGTTTATTTTTATTTCTATCTATATGCATAACATATAAACTACTTTTTAATCCTTAAGTCACCATATACATGTTTTTATTGTTATTGTCAATATCATTGCACCAGAATTGCAATTAGCCTTTACATAGTAACCTTGAGAAGCTTACACTTATTCCAACATTCTCAAAATATATTTAGGATTCTTTTCTAGAGAATATTCTCAGAGTATGTATAACATTCTTTTGAATAGTTAAAATTTTGGTAAAGTGTTGCTTTTAATCATAGACATATGTGTTACTATAGTAGAATATGAAATTACTAGGGATAAATAAAATAACCAATTCTCATCTGAACTTATGCAATTTGTGGCATGTAATTGTGTTAGTCTCATCATTTTCTTTAATGGGTGTTATATGTTTTTCATTATGCAAATTTTTCTATTTAAACAATGATGGATGAGATAAAGTGAACCATACAGAAAGATATCAACTTCATTTTCCTTCACTTAATTGTATTTTATTTTCCAATTACATGTAAAGAGATTTTTCAATATTCACTTTTATAACAACAAAAAATTAAAAATAGTATGCTTCAGTCTCAGCAACTTTAAATGAAATAAAATGACTTGTATAATAATAAGAATAGTAATAGAGGGAGGATTCTGGAAAAATGGCATAGTAAGCCAGTACATTTCAAGTTATCCAGATTTCCCACAAATAGAACACATTTGCACTTCAGGGAAAACAGACAGGTGAAAATCAAGAAGACTTGAGACATAACAGGGGCCCTTCAGGTACCATCCAAGAAGACCTGAAGAAAGACCCCAAATTGGGATTAATCAGTGTGAAGGCAAATACTTCTGGGCTAGTTCTGCAGAAACATCCTGGAATGGGGAAATCCCTGGAGATAACTGCATTTGGCAGGAATCTCAGCAGGTACTACCGAAACTTTCATCTCCCAGACTACTGCATGAAAAGACGGGAGTCTGAGTCCAAGAAGACTGTGTCAACTTCAGCTGGTTAGGAATGCTGGGCCTAGCTGTGCTCTTGAGACACAGAAGGAGCCCATGGCACCCATAAATGTGGAGGCAGTGACACAGGGATGCTGTGGATACTTGTATGAACTTTTGGATTTCAGCTTAGAGAGAAGAGCTGAAGTGAAGCTGGAGGCACCATCACCCCCTGCCCCACAATTAGAGGTGCTTCTCTAATACTTTTCACTGAAAAAAAAATAACACAACTATATAAATTTGTCACAGTAATAGGAAGACTGGGGTTCACCTTCAGAGGAGAATATTGAAGTAAAAAAAGCTTCTTCTATCCCAAAGAGTAACATGAAATGGTTCCCTGCCCAGAGAGAATTTATTTAAAAAATTCAAAATTTAAAAACCAAATGAGAAACATTGAGGAAAAACAAAAGAAAAAAATAATAAAAACCATACAAGAAAAATAGGAAAATTATGAAAAAATGTTAATCAACTAGAAAAGGAGATACAGAATCTCAAAATGAAAAATAACTCTTTAAAAACTAGAATTGAGCAAGGGGAAGCGATTGAGCTGTATGAGACCAAGAAAAAAAAAAACAGAATATAAAGAATGAAAAAATAGAACAGAATGTAAGAAAAATAACAAATCTGAAGAACAGATTAAGAAGAGAAAAATATAAGAATAATTGAACTACCTGAAAGCTGTCACCAAAAAAAGAATCTTGACACAATAATGCAAGAAATAATTCAAGAAAATGGTTTGGAGACAACATGAAGGAAAAGTAGAAATAGAAAAAATACACTGATCATCTCAAAGAAAGCCTTTATGGAAAACTCATATCAAAAATTTAAAATTCCCAGTTCAAATAGAAAATTTTGCAAGAAACAAGGGGGAAAAATTCAAGTACATTGGAGCTACAATTAGAATTGTACAGGACTTGTCAGCAGCCACAATAATCTTGAAATAATATATACCAACAATCAAAAGAACTATGCCTGTGGTCAAAAATATCATATCCAGCAAAATTATTCTTAATACTGAATGAAAAAATGGACATTCAACAAACTTGCATATTTTTAAGACTTTCGGCCAAACCAGAATTCAGTAGAAAATTTAGTATATAAGAGCCATCAAAGATCAATTCCAAGGAACTAAACATGGACTGATTATTTATGTTTTTTACATGGAAATGTATACTATATGTTTAAGAATGACATCAGCAACAGGATAGTCCAAAAGAAAGGTTGGGGCAGAGCTGAATATGATCTAATTCTGAAAAAGCAAAGCTGCCTTAAAAAGATAAAATAGTAATTATATTATTCAAATGAGGTACAAAGGAAGAATAGATTCAGAATCATTAAAGTGGAGTCATAGTTCTAAAAAACCTATTCACATTAGGAATGAGTTAAATAGACAATACTATATATATATCATGAAGGCTATAGCACCCTCCAAAATCTATAAAGAAATAAGGGAGGGAGTGGATGAACAGAGTGGTGAGACAAAGGGTGGGGGAAGAATAAAAGGGATGGATTCATAGATGGAGAAAGATTAAGTAATAGCAAGGCAAATTGAGGAACAAAATTAAAGCCGCAGAGCTAGCAGGAATAGGAAAGAAGAGATATATACAAATGCTACAACAAGGATCAGGAGTAGAATGTATTAGGGAAAAAAAGGATGGCTATTAATCATTGATCTTAGACAACATCAAACTTGATTCAATCAAGAGAGAGAAATCTACATTTTATGGCTATATTAATATTGTTTTAGATGCATGTTTACATCCATTTGGATGTGTATATGTGTCTGAGTATATGTAGACATATATACTTCTTGCTTTATGCATATGCAGCAGAGAACAAAAGAACACCCTTTTATAAAGAAGCAAAGAAAAGGTGGACACTCATAAATATAATTTCTTGTAAAATTATATGTCTTTCTTGGACTGGTAATTTATTGTTATAATTTTGAATCCTCCCTAATGTTCTGCTGGGTATATTACAATGTTTTGTTTTGTTTTTTCTGTTTTCTTTTTTTTAATTAATAAAAGAACAGTCATGTTTTAGGATGTGTTCCTCACAATAATTCTGTGAAGCAGAACGTAGAATTATTATTCCCATTTTATAGTTGAGGAAACTGAGGCCCAGAGAGGTAAATTAGTTTGCTTCTAGTTGTACAGGTAATAAGTGACAATCAGAATTTGAACTGAGGTATTATGATTCCAAGTTCAACATATTTTTTTTCTATAAATCTCTAGATTCCTGAATCCTATTTTGGACCCAAGTCCAAACTTGAGCCTTTCCATTCTAAATTCAATTCACAAGCAAACTCATTGGCCCTATTGCATAAAACTTCCAGTTTGCATTCATCTCTAACCCCTGATGTTTACCCAACGATTTTCAACTTTTATATGTCTCTTGATTCATTAATTCTTCTCCATCAACACTGCATTAATTTTTCACATCTTATTTGGTGTTTAAGGCCTAAAGTTTGAAAGCTTTTTAACTGACTTTGGGATGTCTGTGAAAATAAGTTTGGTAATGTAGAAACACTGCTTATGTTAGACATAGAGGATTACATATATAAACATGAGTCACCCTGATCTCTTTTGAATTTACCTAAATCCAATGTTCCATAGAATGCTGTTGTCGTGGCTACTTCCTGATCTTGGTTGCAAAGCTTTCAGTTCTTTGGGGGTCTGAGCAGATATTGTAGCTGAGATGATGCTAGACTGTTCTTGTATTGTCTTTTGTACTATTATATTAAACATTTTCCTAAGCAAAGGGAGAGGCAGTGCCAAGTATTTCCATCCCCTGCAGCTTCTCACAAAGAGAACCAGTCCCCAGCCTGTTAATAGAGATGGAGGGTCTCTACTAGCAAGCTTTCAAAATCATGCATTCAAAAAGACTGCTTCAAGATAATAAATGGATGGTAACTAGAGAGTCCAGTGTGTCAGAAGGAGACAAGCATGGTACTGTATAGGCATGTATCTTGCCGTTGGAGCCTTGCTGTGAAGTATATGTGTCTCTGTCTTAATTGAGAACAATGCAGATTGGATGAACACATCAAACTGTCTATGCTTTTTAAATACTGTCTGACCAATGTAGGAAATACCAATTCAGGAAACCTGAGATTTACCTAGTGTGATATTGTGTTGGTCTCTGTTGTTATGTTATTTGATGTTATGTTTATTATGGAACATTTTGTTTATATTACATTCTGCTGTTTATGTTACATTATGCTATGTTATGCTATAGTCCTTTACATTATGATAGGATATGGTAGGTGTTTCTATTCTCTGAATATCATATTAAGCATCCATAGAATTTGCAGCAATTGCAAAAACTCTTAACTGTGAGCCCCAAATAATGAATTCCTTACTCTTTTTTGATATATGTCAGACCAAGTTCATTCAACAGTGAAGCCCATTTGCAATTCAAAAGTTATTATAGTATTAAAATATTTGATTGACTTTAAGATAAAGTCATCTAGGCATCTTCAGCAAAAGGTGCCAACATATCCCAAAATATATTTATATTCTAAGTCATGTGCTTCAGCAGGAATTCTAGAAATGAGACAATTATTGATAATCTTTTGGGAAGTTCATATTCTGAAAACCTATTTCTGAATACCAAACTGATTTGAAGGGTAGAGTTACTTTCTATTCAAGTTCAATGAATGCTGCTTTGCCCTTCCTACTCCCCCATAGACCTCAGAGTAGCCCCAAAATACCTTCAGAGCATCAACGGAATAACAGGAAGAAATGGCATTTCAAATTAAAACTGAAACCCAAAACAACAATACAATAAACTAAAGAGTAGGGTAATGCATGTAAGTGATGTACTCAAGGAGGAAGAATAGTGGTGGCTCACAGGGAAGGGATTTAACTTTCAGTTAATTCACATGTGCCTTTTAGGGAAGCGATTTGGCCAGATTCCTTGAAAAGCCACGGTAGATCCATCGGCACACACTCTTTACAATGTTAGCCGATTTTTTTGTTCTGACAAGTTTGGCCCTATCATATTTGAAACAGTTTATTATTTTATAGTTTTCCCTTTCATAATAATTTTATTTCATTTAAGGTTCTTAGAGTTCCATACTCCTTAAAACAACAAAACCAAACATAGTGGGCTTAAAAATAAAAAACATGTTGCTTTTTTCCCCTTAAAATTTGAATGTAGTGCCTCCCCCATCTCCCTTATGCTATGTTCAGGTGCTGATGTGGGGGAATGGGATGAAATCTGGCCCAGAGGGAAGTCCAGACTCCTGAACATTAATTTGTTCGAAGACTTTTCTGTTTATGGAGTCTCTTTCTGAAGACTTTTCTGTTTATGGAGTCTCTAAAAAAGGATTAAGATATTTTATATTCTGTCTGTGTTTTGGAGATGATGTGTTTTACCTAATCTTTCTTCACCACCATGTGAGCAACTTTGAGGATTTTCCCTCCAGTGGCATCCTTTAAAACCTGTAGCTCTTTGGAAGAAGATACTTCATTTCTTTTGCTCACATTTTAGAAGTGTATAGTTTGCTCCTCATCAGAAGACAAGGGAAAATAGAATCTATTAATCATGGTCCTATATTTTTATGTATTTCTTACTACTTCTTGCTCAGAGTGGTGGACCTGGACTCAAGAAAACCTGGTTTTAAATTCTACTCAGTCATTTATTAGCTGTGTGTTTCTGGGCAAGTCACTTAACCTTTATTAGTCTCAATTTCCTATCAGTAAAATATATAAAATAATAACATCTACCTCAGAGGGTAGCTATGAGAATAAACTGGGTAATATCTATAAGGCATTTTGCCAAACTTGAAATACTATATAAATTATATTTATTATTGTTATTATTATTATTATTATTATTAAATTTAAGTGTGAATAACTGAAGAACTCTCACAATTGGTAATAATTAGCCTAACAATTTATAAAGAATTAATTGGATTTTTGAAGGAATAAAATGAAGATTTTGAGGTTATTATGAGAAGTCAATAGAATGAATACTTGACCACAATGTCCTGTGAGGTAAAGAGAGAAGATATGAATATCCCATTTATCAGGTAGAGAAAATAGTTTAAACACCAAATTATTGCCAGAGTCAGTGCTAAAATGTTGCCAGACATGCTCATTCTAATTGTCTTTCCTTCTACCATTTTGACAATGTGATAATCCATAGAAAGGAAACACATACAATGGGATTTTAGGCATCACTCTAAAATTCAGTGGGACAGATGCTTTAGGAGCATAGACACATTCTTAAAATTATATATACATGTATATATATATGTATATATGTATCTGTATACACACATACACACACACACACACACACACACACACACACACACACACATATATATATATATATATATATATATATATATATATATATATATATATATATAGCCATTTTTGTTTTAAGGACCTTTCTGTAACATGAAAAAATTGCATATTCCAGGGTAGAGTCAAGATGACAGAACAGAAGCAGTAATCCTTCCAAACTCTCCTAACATTCCCCTCCAAATAACTTTAAAACAATGTGTCAAATCATATTCTAGAGCAGTGTAGCCAAAAAGAGGTTAGTGTGTGACATTTTTCCAGCCCAACACAAATTAGCAGTTGATAGGAGATGTCTGTGTCACTGGGATTGTCCCGTCCACTGGGACTCAATTATTCGGGGGGTCGAGAGGAACCCAGCCTGAAAGAGAAACGGGCGAGAAAGAAGAGCGACACCAAGCAGATTCTTTTCAAGGTCTCAGTTTATTGCTCTTGGGGTACAGCTTATATAGCAAAAAGCATGAGAAAGAGAAGTAGGGTTGGGCCTGGGAAAGGAGCAGGAGTGATGGAGAAGTAGGGTTGGGCCTGGGAAAGGAACATGGGGATGGCTGGTTCAATGAACAGGAACAGTTTGAGGTTAGGATACAATGTTGGAATATTCTATGGTCGGCCTTTTCTTGAAGCTATTTGTCTGAGGGTAATGCCCACCTGTGGTCGGCCGATTCTCAGAACAATTTGTCTGAGGGTAAGGCCCACTTAGGGGGGAGAGACACCTGGACTGAAGCCGTTGACTCCCAACATGGGATGAAAATGGGGTAGCCTCTAGGGAATGGGGTTGTAACAGTGATGGGTAATTATGACAGCTTTTGCAGCAGTTTCAGGAACTCTCATCCAAGAGATAGGAAAAGAATTAGAAAAGTGGTTGGAAAGAATGTACAGCGAGCCCTGTACAGACATTGGATACAGAGCCAGAATTGCAACTCCATTGTTTATATGCAGCTCTAGATTGCAGTTCTAGGGCAGAGGGCAGCACTAATGCTTGTGACTATAGGGAAAGAAGGGGCCCTTCTTGGATAAAAACCAGGACAATAGTAACCACACTTCTCCTCAAATCACATCACCTTAAAAAACATCTTTTTTTTCCCCTCAGACAATTGGGGTTAAGCAACTTGCTCAGGGTCACACAGCTAAGATGCCTTAAGTGTCTGAAGTCACATTTGAACTCAGGTCCTCCTGACTTCAGGGCAGATCCTCTATCCACTGTGCCACCTAACTGCCCTAAAAACAACTTAAACTCTGGAAACAAGCAGCAATAAAAAATCTGAAGTTTGAAGCAGTGCCTCCCAAGGAGCAGAGTCCAAGTTTATTATAAAATTCAAAGTCAAGATATAGGATGAAGCAAACCAAAAATAGAATTTAGGCTTAAAGTAGATACTATAGTGACAAGGAAAATTAGGATAAAAACTCAGGAAAAAAGGAAAGTGAAAACAGCCAAAAGCAAGTCTCAAAGGAAATGAAAATTGAGGGAAGCTCAACAAGAATTCCTAAAAATATATTTTTTTTAAAGAAAAAGAGAGATGAGTGGTAAAAGAAAATTAGGAAAAAAAGAGAATTAATGGATTGGTGAAAGCTTTCACAATGAACTTATTTCAAAATGAAAACTTCCAGGAATATTATAACCTAATTCCAGAGCTCCATGGTCAAAGAAAAGTCATTTCTTTCTTTTTTTTTTTTTTCCTGAGGCAATTGGGGTTAGGTGACTTGTCTAGGGTTGCAGAAATGTTAAATGGTGAGGCCAGATTTCATCAAGTCCTTTTGACTTCAAGGTTGGTGCTCTATCCACTGAACCACTTAGCTCCTCCAGAAAAGTCATTTCAAGGAGTTAGAAATAAACTATTCAAATATTGTAGACCTATTCTCAAGATTAAACAAGATTTAGCAGCTTCTACTTTAAGAGATATTCTTGAAGGCAAAGGAATTAGGATCACAATAAATGAGAATAACTGGAGAATTTAGGATTCTTACAAGGTACTAAGTCACTGGAATGCATAGAGACAATAATTATCTAATTAACATGGTTGATCTGATCCTCCAAGGAGATGTTATGGGACAGAACTTGAGACAAGGTACTGAGTGGAATTGAGGAGACAATGGTTAAATCTAATTTAGCATTGATTTAATTCTACAACAAATAATGGTTTCCTAGTGATGGAATGATTGGTGTGCATTTAGTGTGCAGCATATAAGCAAGAAGCTCTCATGGCCAGAGAAAACTTCAGGAGATTCAGAGTCAAGATTCATTCCAACTTCACCTTTGTGCTGGCTGGAGACATTGGGAGGACAAGAGTCTGAAGCTGGCTGGAGACATTCAGACAAGAGCTCTGGGGAACTGAGAAGAGAGACAAGCCTCTAAGAAAGCTAACTGGGCCCAGGAAAAGACTTAGGACTTTGAAGGACACAATAAAGGATCTGGAATTTAACTCCTGGCTTCATTTGGGATTATTGAACTGAACTGAAACTAAGTCTACCTTCAGAAGCTCCCCAAGACACCTGCTCCAAGAAAATGATTATATATTTAGAGAAGTGAACATTACAATAATTTACTCAGAAAAACTAAGTATAATTCCTTAGGGGGAAAAAGATGTACTAGTAAAGGGGAAAGGGAAAGGAAGAATAGGGAAAATTACTAAAAGAAGTAAATAGGGAAGAGCATTTAGAATGAATAGGAGAGAATACAAGCTCTGGGCAACACCTAATTATCACTGAAATTGGTTCAAAGAGAGATTACACATACACACACACACACACACACACACACACACACACAGATCTATATAGAAAGTTATCTTACCCAACAGGGGAGTGGAAGAGAATATGAAAAATGGGAGGATAATAAAACATAGAGCAGATTCAGAGAGGCTACAGTCAGAAACAAAAAAAAAAAAAAACTTTTAAAGGGGGATGGCATAAAAAAGAGAGAAGAAGATAAACAGAACAAATTATGTTGTAGGGAAATAATAATTAATAATCAATACTGAATGTGAATGGGATGAACTCAACTATAAAATGGAAACTATGATAGTACAATGGATCAGAAACCAGAATCCAACCATAAATTGTTCATAAGATACACACCTAAAACATAAAAACATAAACACAGAATTAAAATAATGGGCTAGAGTAGAATCTATTTTTCTTCAGGTAAAATAAAAAAAAAACTCAGAGATAGAAATTATGATTTCAGATAAATCAAAAGCAAAAATGGAACCAATTAAAAGAGATAATCACAGAAATTACCTTTTACTAGAAAGTACCATAGATCAGGGCTTCTTAAACTTTTTCTACTCATTACCACTTTTTGCCCAAGAAATTTTTATGTGACCCTTGGTATATAAGTATATAAAATAGGTAAACAAATCAAATATTTACTGATAATAAATCATAATTTTGTAACCCCCCACATTTACTTACAAGGCCTTGTATGGGATCATGAATCACAGTTTCAGAAGCTGGGCCATAGAGAAGCTGGGCCATAGAGAATGAAGTTACGAAAAAAAAATTTACAAAAAAAATTTTGATAAAGGTCTCATTGTTCAAATATATATGATATTGAATCTTTTTTAATGAGCCATTCTCCATGTAATGAATAGTCAAATAAATGAGTAATCAACATCTACATGAAGAAATCAAAGATTATATGAAACATAAACAAAATTTATGAGCTCTGAGGTATCAACTCATAACATATATTGAGTTTTATGAGAGAAAAAGAAAATGAGAAATGCTGAAGGGGATGTGAAAAAATTAGGACACTAACATACCACCTGTTCTAGATTATGATTTGGAATTATGCTCTAAAGGACTATAAAACTATTCATACTCTTTGATCCAGCAGTACTACTATTACATCTATATCCCAAAGAGATCAAAGGAAAAGGAAAAAGAACTATATGCACAAACATAGTTACAAAAGTTCTTTTATAAGAATTGGTAGCAAAGAATTGGAAATTGAGGGATAGTCCATCAATAGGGGAATGGTTGAACAAGTTGTAATATATAATTGTGATGAAATATAATTTTCTTATAAGAAATGATGAAGTTGGGGGATGATTTTAGAAAAACCTGAAAAGATCTATTTGAATTAATGCATCATGAAATGAACAGAACCAGGAGACTATTATACACAATAATAGTAATATTGTAATGATAATCAACTGTGAAAGACATAGTATACGATAATCCAAGATAATTTTAAAGGACATAGATGAAAAATACTGTCTTGAGTGTGTGTGTGTGTGTGTGTGTGAGAGAGAGAGAGAGAGAGAGAGAGAGAGAGAGAGAGAGAGAGAGAGAGAGAGAGAGAGAGGAGATGGACTCTGAGTGAAAATAAGGGGATGTCTAATATGAAATTATTATTTTCCTTCTCAATGAGTGGGGGAGAGGCTGAGGGAAGGAAAGAAATTAGAACTCAGTTTTTTAAAATGTAAAAATAATTCCATAGCTATCTGTAAAGGGCTGAAATTCTTGAGTTAATGCACTGAGGTTAGACAACTGAGCACTTAAGGCTAATTACTGATTGGACAATACTCTATTAGAATATGCTTGGAAAATGGTCTTTCCCACTATTCGATGCTGGCCCAATCATTTCTTGTATACAGGGAATTGTAGGAGGGACTAGGGGGTGGAGTAAGACTAGCCAGAGTCACTACTTGGCGGGAAATGAAGAGTAGAAATCACAGAGATCCTGTGCATCCATTCCCTTCTCTTCTACTGCTAAAGACCAAGGACTTTTGCTTATCCAGACTCTAAGGTATCCAGGGTGCTAACACAGTCATCACATCTATCATATAAATGTGCTTGTACTGTTAACATCTGCTGACTAGTTCAATACAAAATAAAATGAATATGTGTGTAATTGACTAAAGAATTAGTCAAAATGAAATGACAAAAAAAGAAGAGATAGTTGTATTAACTTCACAAAAGTCCTTCTTTGCATTAATGAAAAGTTAGGACACAGCTCTGACTGTGAAGATGTCATTCTAAAATGTATCGAGACTCGATATTCTTCAGTTTTCTGAGGATGATACTTTGAAAAGGTATATCATTACTTTCACCTTCTGTTGAGTGACTCCATTTCACTTAATTAAATCATTCCCTATTTCTCAGAGTAATTGAAGAACAACCTGGATATCTATGATGAATTCATTAACTCTTTCAAATGATTAGTATTTTAGTCATCATAATAGCATTTCATATTTTCAGAAAATTGCTCTCTCTTTATATATGTATATACATATATATATATATATATATTATATATGCATACACATACACACATACATATGACATTTATTCAAACTATATAACATATATTTCCTTATTTATAATATTTTTATCCTATTATAACAAAAAAGATCAAAATGACAATGTTTAGTAAATAAAAAAAGAATCATATTTAAATGATCACACTATTTTAATTTATTATTATTAGGATCCATGTTTTATCCCCTAGAATTTATATACATGTTTATTTATATTTTATATATTTATAATATAAATATGTATGTATAAATCTCAAATTTTAAAAACCTACATGACATGAGTAATCATAACAATTGCTTTAATCTAGATTATATGTTCCATGGAACAAGTGACATTTCTATTCTGACACATTTATCTTCTTCAGTTCTTACTAGCTTAGTGTTTGGAAGAAAGTAGACGCTTTAATATGTCTGTTGAATTAAATTCTACCTGGCATTGTCATGATTTTTTCCCTTAATCTTTTCTCTTTAAACTGAGTTATGGCACAAAACTAGGATATATTTCCCAAATATATATGCCAATGTAATGGAGGATGTTCAACCAAGAGTCTAAATGATAGTGGGGATTCTTCTAGATGATGAGATCCTTTCTGTTTTAGGCAACTAAATAAAGACCTCTACTAGTAATTTAGTTTTCTTCAGCAAATGTTTTTAGAGAACTCTAGGATAGAGGGAGGGGCAAACCATCTAAATTATCAGTTATGCATTATAATAATGTAATTATATTTCATCTTTATAACCACCTTGAAAGGTAGGTAATATAAATGTTTGTTATTATTCCCATTTACAGAGAGGAAAATGAAATATAATGAAATTGATTAACTTACCCAGGACGATCCAGCTAATAAATAGTGAAACAGATTTTTGAATTAATTTCTTCTGACTTCTAAATTCAATACTTTAAAATTATACTAAAGAAGCCAATAGGGGAATGGATTCTTATATACACCCTGGCAAATATTTGCTGATTATAAATGTTCTTCAAAATATTGAAGCAAGAAGTAGCTTATCCAATTTTTAGAAATAAAGCGGAAAAACAAAAAGAGGAATTATATCTTATACTTACAAGATTAAGTGGTTCAGTTTATATGATTTCTTATTTACAACACTTCATATTATTAATTTTCCATTCTGTAGAGCAAGTAACATGTTGTTAAGCCACATGCTTATATGCCACCCACAACTTTCACCTGAAAAAATATACCCATGAATTTTTGTGCCCAGATGACCAGAGACAGACAGATTTTTTTTTTTCTGTTGGGTCTATAGATTATATCATTATGGTTCACAGCAACAAATTCAGATGATGTAAATAATTTATATATTTAAATATATAATTATCTCCACTCTCTGATCAGTCATATGTTCTGGACAACAATATGCTCAGCTAAAGTCCTTGTAACACATTCACTTTTTAAAGTATTCTTAGGTTCATTGACTCACAGAGGTCAATTCTCACCCCCAACCCCCTAACCTTCCTTCCTTGTCTCAGGAACTTTTCAGTCTCCTTTATTTAATCATTTCAACCAATTCAGATTAATTTAATTTAGTGTTTATTCATTAAACAACTAATATGTGTAGAATAGTATTCTAGGCTGGATAGAAGTATGAAATCTAGATAAGAAAAGATCTTGGTTCTCTTTGAGTTTATAATCTAATAGGGGAGTAAAATGCAAAGGAAGACAAAAGAATTGCCCAAGAAAATTTATGTTGTTATTGTTGTTGTTTGTCCTTTATTAACTGAGTAACATGACAATAGGAAGATGGTGCCTTGATATGCAACTAAATTGAATTTAAGTGAGGGAAGGCTTTGCAAAGTCACCTGCCTCAACTTTCCCCTCCAAAGCCACATGGGTTTAATGGAAAGATATAGATCAAGATGACTAGAGATGGCCCTGGATGCAGTGAGAGACCTTGACCTTTTTAAGTTAATGTCTTCAACAGATTTCAGTTTGACTGGAAGCTGCACCCATTTAATGAATAGGTATAGTTAACAATTGAGACAAAGAATTTCCTCTTTCAGCTAGTTCAAAAAATCTAAATAAATAAATGAATGAATCAGTGAATGAATTTATCTGAGAAGGGAAAGACCTTCAGGGTTTTTGACCAAGCCAGACATGACTGCTGGTTACATTCAATTTGACTCAATGGGGACCCAAACAATGACCAAATGGGGCTTGCCTTATGACCTGTAAGTATCTTGGCCCAGCTAAGTGCTACATTGAATAAAACTCAGGGCATCGGGTCAGGAAAATCTGAATTCAAATCTCAGATACTTATTAATTATTACTTGTTTGTCTCAGTTTCCTTAACTCCAAGCTGACCTGGAGGAGAAAATGTCAAAGCACTGCATTTTCTTTACCAAGAAAACCCCAAGTATGGTCACAAAAACTTGGTCATGATTGAAAGAAATAAATCACAAAAACAATACTAAATGCTTTAGATAGAGGTCTATGTGCAAGGGAGAGAGATCTTCTGTGTGAGAGGGTTGCTCACAATGGGCAACCTCTGAAATTTCAGTTAGACCTTAATGCTAAAATAAAATTGTATGAAATCTTCAGAGAGGAGTAGTATCTCTGAAGAAAGGGATCTCCAAGCACTTTTTAGGACTTCTCACTCATCTTTGGCATCTACCTCTTACCCATCTCTCAACTATGGCTCCAAGAAGTTGTAGCATGTTCAGCGCCCACACCTTAGAAAAATCATCTCAGCAGACCAGCTAAAAAACAATTCTCAGATATGTTGGTGAGTTATGGGACAGGGCTCAGACACATTAGTGAGTTAGGGAGATGTCTACCCCAAGAATGTGAAAACCTCTTCTGAAGGAATAGGTTATTTCAATGGGCATGAAAGCAGTGGAAGCAAGTTCTGTGGAATACTAAAAGCTTGGTCAGCCATTGAAGAGACCAACATTATCCAGTGCATCCTGGGCCAGTTCCAGACATCTTGACTTTTGTATTGCCAATGGACTTCAATGATGCTGGCTGATAGCATTGTTCAAGTCTTCCATGTTTAATTCCAAGTTAATGTACCAGTCAAGATCACTCAAAAATGTTGTCATTGGTTTTCCTTGAAAATGAAGAATGAATAAGAACAACTATTTGTTGACTTCATCAAGCATTAGAAAATGTAGTTTCCTAAAGCAAATAAATGTGCAAATTAATAATGTAATTTGGCTTAATTATCCACTTTAAAAAAAAAGAAAAATGAATGATTTATACCATTTTCCATACTATAATGTACAAATAGCAATCTGTAGAGCTGGTTCATCAATATACTTACTTTGGTCATGAAAAATTAATTTTGGGCAATTGTTCAATTTTTTCAATGTCCTCAAGATTTATCCTAAAGTAAAAACCCATATTTAAATACCAGTATTCAGCCTCTGATGCTTCATGAATATATATCATAAAAGAGTAGGGTTTTCCAAAGCATTAAATATAAGGATGGCCCAAAAGAATCTTTGAAAAGATCAAAAAATATTTCCAGAGAGAAATCATATAGAAAAATTAGTGATGGAAAAGATGTCATAGAAGTAATTCTCTATTACTCCACAAAAAGTTATTATGATCACAGAACTAGAAGAATGACTGATGGACCTCCTGCATGCTCCATTATTACCTATGCAATTAAGAGATCTAGAGGAAAAGATCCAGCACACTGAGAGGATCCCCATTGAAGGATTTTTGGAACAAAAAGGATCACCAAGGATGAGTTGAAATCTGAATTACTGGGTGGAATGTCATCATGCATGAATTCAAAGACTCATTGTCATGGAAGTGGTAAATGGGGAGTTATTTGAAAAGTGACTATAGGATTGCTCATTGGGGTGCATAATAACAATTATAATACCTAACATTTATATAGTGCTTATTCTGTGTCTAGCAAGATTTGAGTTTTCTACAATAGAATTTTAAATATCTAGTCCAAACAACATAAACCTCCTATTCAGTTATGATGAAAACGAATTAGAGTTTCATGTGGCTATTGAGAATAAAAGAGAAGTTGAAGTTAAAAGATCCAGCCAGAATCCCATAAGTTCTGAATAGATTAGAAGGGTAAAGAGAAGTGAGATTATTTGGAACAATGGGGGCAAAACAATAAAATGTAAAATCTAAAGCAGATCCATGAGGAAGCCAACATCACAAAATCTTAACAGAACCTTTGAGATCAGCTAATTTGTCAAAGACTTCATTTGCAGATAATAAAAATAAGACTAAGGTAGGTTAAGTTACTTGCTGAAGGTCACACTTCACAACTCTCAATAGAACACCACTCTTAAGTAACTCCTACTATGAAGTTCTATGTTCTATCACCATCCCCTGTTACTCTTCATCTCTGGGTATCAGAAATAGTAATTTGAAATAACTTTAATCTTAATTTAGTTGCATCCCTCCCCATTCTGAGAAACCCAAACAGGGATTTCCACTAGCTCTACCATTTTTTTCTGCTTTTTATTCCAAATTATAAAAAGATAAACAATTTAGCTTTGGGGTAATTCATCTTCAATGTCAAATTCTACAAATTCTACAAATTCACTATGCATGTCCAGACTTCTCTGCTCCAGTTTTGACATACCTATCATTGAGAAAAGTTTTAAAAAAATAGCAATCATCAGACTTTCTGTGTCAAAGAGTTGAGAGGAATAAAATGCACCATTTTTTATAAGAAAAATAAACTCTCAAATCAATTCTACTCCTATGCTAACTCTTCCTTTCATTACCATAAGGTGGTTTCCTTTGACTTAGAGAGGTTTATCTGGCTCATAGGAGGACTTTCAACAAAAGGAGGAGGGAAATGAAAGGTAGTAGGAACTCATTATCACAGTGGAAGGGACCTGAAGCTGAACTCAAAGCTACAGGTCAAAGGGCACCTCATACTCAGGAGGCTAAAGAGAATAGGCTCACTTGGCACATCTCCTGGAAGGCAGTAGCTTTGTGTGGATTTTCTTTTCCCTTTCTTAGCTGTCTAAAGGCAGTCCCATTGCTACTTATATTCAAGTAAGATATTTCATCTGACAAGGAGCATATAGTTCAAATAAACTAGGCTTGGTCACTGAAGGAATGCCTTTGATTTAACTGCAGTTTTTTTCACTAAGGAAAACCCCTGTCCAAAGAACCCTCAATCAGTAATAAACATAAATTGTTGCCTTTTTAAGATACTGGGAGAGATATTTTCTGCAACATAAAAATCAAGAGGTGAACATATAACATTTACACTTTTAAAAATGAAATGGACACAAACATATCTGCCCTCGAGCTTATCAGAATTCAAGTGACTGGAGGCATCAAAGGAATGAAGGGAAGATTGAGCTACCTTGATTTTGAACTTAAAAAAAAAATCTTTCCTTGAATTTAAAGTAATTGAAAAGCACAAGATGTCACCCTGAGACCAAACTGCTCAGCTCATCATAAAAAAAGATACCTAGAGAAAGATAGCTATGATAGTGTAGGTCATGGGGATGAGACTGAATGTATGATTTCTTTGGTATAAAGAACTCTCAATGAGGAAATTCCCTCTTTCAATGCAGAGCTCTTCCTTCTCTATATGGAATTATAGTAGGATACCTAAAGCACTAAGAGGTAATGATTTGCCTAGAGTCTACATAGCCAATATGAGTCAAAGGCTATCATTGAACATAACTTACTGTTTTCAAGGTTCATGCTCAATCTACTAAGTTTCATTATTTAGAGTTATCAATAACGGCATTAGATTTACTTAGTATTTTTTTTTCTTCTAACTTCTGTGGTTTAATGTTCTGAGAAGGAAGAGACTGAAAAGGAGACTGAAGGTGGGATAATACTATTATGAAAAGCAGGAAGGTATGATGATATTAAAACCAAGGAATTAGAAATATTAAGAAACAGATGTTTAATATTATAACATGCTGTTTACTCAAAGAAAAAGAAAAAGGCAAACATCACTGTCAAAGTAAAAGCCACATTTCATGAGGTTGAAATAACAATGATGAAGTAGGAGTGAGTATGGACTCTTTATTTTTAAAAATTTGTAAGAAAATGATTGGAAATAATTTGATTAGTAACAAGAGGGGTCATCTGGATCAATTGTTTTTTTTTTAAGTAATTTTTTTATAATATTATCCCTTGTATTCATTTTTCCAAATTATCCCCTCCCTCCCTCCACTCCCTCCCCCCGATGACAGGTAATCCCATACATTTTACATGTGTTACAATATAACCTAGATACAATATATGTGTGTAAATACCATTTTCTTGTTGCACATTAAGTATTAGATTACAAAGGTATAAGTAACCTGGGTAGATAGACAGTAGAGCTAATAATTTATATTCACTTCCCAGTGTTCCTTCTCTGGGTGTAGTTATTTCTGTCCATCATTGATCAACTAGAAGTGAGTTGGATCTTCTTTATGTTGAAGATATCCACTTCCATCAGAATACATCTTCATACAGCATTGAAGTGTACAGCGATCTTCTGGTTCTATTCATTTCACTCAGCATCAGTTGATATAAGTCTCTTGAAGCCTCTCTGTATTCCTCCTGCTGGTCATTTCTTACAGAGCAATAATATTCCATAACCTTCATACAACACAATTTACCCAACCATTCTCCAATTGATGGGCATCCATTCAACTTCCAGTTTCTAGCTACAACAAAAAGAGCTGCCACAAACATTTTGGCACATACAGGTCCCTTTCCGCTCTTTAGCATTTCTTTAGGATATAACCCCAATAACAGCAATGCTGGATCAAAGGGTATGTACAGTTTGATAACTTTTTGGGCATAGTTCCAAATTGCTCTCCAGAATGGTTGGATTCTTTCACAACTCCACCAACAATGCATCAGTGTTCCCATCTGGATCAATTGTAAATATTTTCAAAGTAGAAGTTAAAAAGTGGGAGAGGGGAGAGTAGAAATGAGCCAAGCCAGGCTGTTGGACTGGATTAGAATATGTTTGGTCAGGATCCTTCAGTAATATAAACTAGATCCAAGATTAAAGAAGTGGAACCTTTAATCATTAGAGAAGACAAATATTTCTCTTTTTAAAAACTGATGGTTTTATTTACCTCTAAATTGTAAAATCCTCTAAAATGAGGAACTGGCCAGGCTATCATTCAGTCAAAATTCACAAGGAGAGATAGAATCTCTTTTATTAACCGAACACTTACATTCATAGACCAGAAAATTCAAAGTTACAAGTGCCTACTATGTCCTATCTGAATACTGTCCTAGTGCTGTGGAACTTATAAAAATTAATAAATACTCTTGACCTTTAAGAAGCTTTAAACCAACTGGAAGAGATCTGACAAGTACAGAAATAACTACAATACAAAGTAGTATGTAGGAAATGGCATAAAATAAACAATGGATCCTTGGCATAAAAATGCCAAAAAATTCAGGAAAATGGCAAATCATTTTCAAAAGTAAGGAGCAACAACAACAATCAATAATAATAACTAGCATCTATATAGTGATTTATAGTATCTGAAGCTTTTTCGATGTATTATTTCATATGTAATTTATACTAGTTCTGGAGGGGTGCTCAAGAAGAGGCAAGTGGGTTATAAACTTAAAATATAGAATATCTTTGAACCAATAATTTAAAAAAAGTTTGTTACTATTTAATGCACAATTACTTGGGAGCTTCATGTTAAATTTAGAATGCTTAGCTATTTATTTTTTAGTCATTGTTACTTATGATTATTTATTTAGAATTAGTTTATTGTGTCATCTTTCAAGTATCCTTATGCTATTTTATTTCATTGATTTTTCAACCTTTTTAATCATTGGTTACTTCAACATTGGAATATATTTGTGATCTCATCAATGTTAATAGTTCCTCCGATAATGTAGATCACAACCCATCCATGCCTTCGCATTCTCATTTTGTGTGCCTTTTGCTCATATATTCCAATTAAATTATTTACAGCAGGCACAATATACCAAAGAACTTCTCTTATGTCTCTTATTATGTGTGAGTCATTTATCTCTCAATGTGAACTTCCTCCTCTTCCAGTCATATATCTCATTGATCATATCAAATGCACTTTCTTCAGAAAATATTTTTTTCCTCTGTTACTATGTCATATCCTACTCATATTCACCATATGTAATTTTATTTCTTTAGAGAATTTTCTGCCGTAAGATTCATGGACATTAAACAATATCAGAAGAAGTTTGGAATGAAAAATATGGATCATTGTTTCAGTGAAAAGCTTGGGACTCTTAAAAGCATTGTTCTGTTTTTCAATACTCATTCTCTTCCTATCCAATTCAAAACTCAGTTCATCACTTATCCATGCTACCAACCCAAAATACTGCATCAAGTATGAAAATCTATTTTAATGTCAAAAAATGATGTTTTAGACTTCTATGTCATATTTTTTAATTTATACTTTTGTGCCTATTTTCTTAAAGCTAAATATAGTTTACAATGAAAACTCTTGGTATACATGTGAATTCATGGATGTATTTGGCTTTTAAAATATTATTTTACTCTTTACCCCAAAAAAGAATAAAATAAGGATTAAATGACAAGTGACTGCAATGACCAATAAGATCTATAAAGTGTCACTGACACAAACTTTTTTTTTTTTTGATGCTCATCTATATTTGTAGTAGCAATAGTAAAATTTTTGGTGATGTTCTCCTATAGGTTGGAAATTTTACAATTTATTAGACTAGGCAAATTGTAGAACTTGAAAGAGTAGTCATCTAAGATAATTAGTTATTTAGGAATTCATATATTTATATAGCACTATATTTTTGTCTTAATACACAAAGTGTTTTCAATCTCATTTAATCTTTACAATAATCTTGTGAGAAGGGAGGGTAGATATTAGTATATCCATTTTGTAGATAATGGATATTAGCATTACTATTTTGTAAAGCTCAGAGAGTTTTTTCTGGCCCAGTTAGGTAACCCCATTTTTCTTACACCAAGTGCAACCATTTGTCTCAATGAGAAGTAGTTTTTACTGACATCTTAAGGGTCACAAGTATTTTATTCTAAAAGGCATCAAATATTCAGCTGGGACATCAGGGCTTCCTTAGGTTAATCCAAAACAAGGTTATCATGAGCCTCAGCCTCTCAATTGCTTCTTCACAAAATATTTCTGCAATATTTTATTTTGAAGGCTCCCATCTTGATTCTGACCTCAATGTCACTGATTTTGCATTAGTTTCCCCTACCCTATTAGTGGATTCTATGCATGACCTCAGTTTTCTCATCAAAGTAGGAAGTTTATCATATGTGAGTTGAGTTAAATGCTAAAAGAGAGAAGAAAGAAAGAGAAAAAAGAAAGAAAAAGAAGAGAGGTAGAGACAGAGAGAGAGTCAAAGAGAGAGAAAGAGAGAGAAGGAGAGATAGACAGAGCGACAGAGAAAAACAGAGGCAGAGAGACACAGAGAGACAAAAACAGGAAAGAAGGAACCACAAATGGACACAGAGAAACAGAAATAGACAGAGAAGCAGAAGAAGATACAAGAAGAGATAGAAGGAGAAGACAGAGGCAGAGAGACAGAGGCAAACAGAGGCAAGTTTATGACATTTGCAACCAAGAATTAAATAGGAAATAAAAGAAGACAAACTAAGGATTGTCAAGTAATACTGAAACTCAGCTAAAATCACACTGCATAAATTTGTAAAGGATAATATTAGGGTAATTCCATTAATCTCTCTGTAGATGCAATTTATGGACAGAATGGAAAAATAATATATTAGGTTTTCTAAAATTTCAGAGGAACATGTTAGAAATGGTAGAAATTTTAGTACAAAGGGTATTCTTTAGTAAATTATTGAAGTGGATGATCATGATGATTCCATAGATTTAGGCAATAGAGTTGATTCAAGTACCAGTGAGGGAAAGAGAGAAGTGAAAGGTGTGTGTGTGCATGTGTCTGTATGTATCCATCTATTCATCCATTCATTCGTTCATTCACATCCACCCTCCCCCCCACATACACATACACTGAATTAACTTTTAAGATCTTAAAACCCAAAATCATATTCTCTAACATAGTTAAAATATATATTTGGGTATATGTGTTAGAGATATGTTAATATCTACAGTTAATATATAGGTTTGAGAAAATAGATTATATATATATATATATATATCCAAATATAAGTGTATATACATGTGCATACATACATGCATGTACAAATATATGTTAGAAAATATAATTTTAGTGAGCAGAACAAGGAAATCATTATACACTTCAACAACGATACTGTATGAGGATGTATTCTGATGGAGGTGGATATCTTCAACAAAGAGAAGATCTAATTCAGTTCCAATTGATCAATGATGGACAGAATCAGCTATACCCAGAGAAGAAACACTGAGAAATGAGTGTAAACTGTTTATGGTTTTTTTCCCCAAAAGTTATTTTTACCTTCTGAATCCAATTCTTCCAGTGCAACAAGAAATTCAGTTCTGGACACATATATTGTGTCTAGGATATACTATAACACATTTAACATGTATGGGACTGCTTGCCATTTAGGGGAGGGGGGTGAAGGGAAGGAGGGGAAAATAGAAGTGAGTGCAAGAGATAATGTTGTAAAAAATTACTCATGCATATGTACTGTCAAAAAAGTTATAATTATAACATTAACAAAAATAAAGTATAAAAAATTTTAAAAATTAAAAAAAGAAAATATAATTTTAGGTTTTAAGATCTTAGAAGTAATCAGTTCCATGAAAAGGTGAAATATAAGAAATTTCTTTCCTTCAAGTAGAGATAGAGGTCTCTATAGTTGAGAAAGAGCAGGCCTTTCCTTCTGTTTTGTTTTGTTTGATATAAGGATACTATTTTATTTTATTTTTTTGAACCTGTGATCTCATTAGTAGTAAATTTTGGATTTAGAAGTACCAAGTAGAAATCAGACATTCATACATTAACATATAATCTTAAAGAATTGGCTGTAGCATTGGAAATTTAAGGGAATTATGCATGCACATACATCTATGTATCAGAAGGACGTGAATTCAGTTCTTCCAGATACCAAGCCTGATCATCTGTCCATTATAGCTTGTTTTTGAAGAGTGAGATTTCTAATGATAATGACAGAAGATGATGTGGAGAGGAAGCACAGGGCAGATGCAATGAGAAAATTAAGTTGTGAGAATGACATAGTTTGGTAGGTGAGGCTGAGGGATATAAGGGTTGTTGGGGGAAGGATGTGTTGTTTAGTAGAATGAGTACTGGATTTGGAATTGGGTGATGGCTTGGCCTAAATCAATAGGTGTGTGATCATAATCCAGTTACAAAACTTTTCTGAGACTCAGATTCCTAGTCTCTAAAATGGGATTAATATTACTTGTAATAGCAAGTTTGTAGGACTATTGTGAATAGTTTATCCAAACTGAATAATATATGAAAAGCATAGTAATCTAATATAGTTAGAGAGTTTGGATGTGAGGAGGTAGAGATTTATTAAGGACTAAAAGGATATCTTATTAATGGGAAATCTAAAATCAGCAATAAGGAAAAAAAGAATACATCAATCCATTCTCTAAGACTGTGAGATAAATGTTGGAGGTATTGTGGGTGGTGGTGGGAGAAGAGAGAAGAAAGCATGACCTTCATAGGAGAGGACTGAGAAGGATATTCTATTCTCAGCAGAAATCCAGGTTTCAATTATAGTAAGGAAAGAAGGGAGTAATCAAGATAAAGCCACAAACTGTAAGAGAGTTTGGTTAGAACAATTGAGATTAGCAAGGACATAGTGAACTACATTAAAGAGAGTAGGAAAATTGGAGAAGGTCTGCAAGAAAATAAAGTTTATCAAGATGAAAATCAGAATTTAGAGTTTAAAAGTAATAGAGCTACAGAACTTACATGTAGGAGAGAAAAAAACTAGATTAGGAAAACAGATTGAAGATAACCTGAAATATCAAACACATCTGTAATGGACTTCTATCTATAATTTTTTTGCGTATGACTAAGATAGGAGGATAAAAACAGTGTGATTTAACAGGTAAAAACATTTTACTAAAAGTCAGGATATTCTGGGCTCAAATTCTACTTTAGAGTCTTATTAATTTTTTTTAAATCCTGGGTCATCACTTAATCTTCGTGTCTCATTTTCTTCTTTTGTAAAAGAAGATGGTTATACCCAAAGACATCTATGTACCTTTCTAAATATATATGGTAATATTAATTTAAGAATAATAGTTTCTCCAAGCTTTATATATTATTGTGTTGATGAAAGGTCACAAAATGTAGGATTGTTTTGCAAATAAGAATCTCCTGGATGATCTATGGAATGAAAAAAAAAACATAAAAATAAACCTGTGTCACTATTATGTCATCAGTCTAATTAATATATTGCTTCTGCTACACCCTTTTGGGAAACTGATTAAGAAGTAAATCAACATGCTTTATAACTAAATTGATTGGTTAACATAATACACAGGAGGAAAATACAATTTCAGCCTTAATTACAGTTTCTTTGCAAGATGGATCCCTAAGGATGCATCCTTCTTTAATGCTTCTTGATCAGTCAATCTTTTCTTCAATATTTCTGGCATCTGACCATGGTGTGATGTCTTTTGTAGACATGCAGAGAGTTAATTTTACTTAACTTTGAAACATTTATAAGATAAATATAAAGAATCTGTTTTTCTGCTAGAAAATTAACAGCTGCACTTTCAGAAATATCAGAAATAATTGTATTCCAAAAATTGATTGAATAAGAAGTCAAATTGTCAATTTTACATCATGTAAGCATCTGGGAGTTTTGAAATTGGCAAAAGGCCTTCATATGAAAATGAGAAAATAAAATGAGTTCAAATGAGTTTGTATACCAACCCTTAACTATTCTATTTAACAATAGCATTTCAGTCTAGCAAGTAATTATAACCAACAGGGTCATATATGACATTTTATCATTTTCAAAGTATGTTCACAAACAGTTTTTGTTTGATCATCATTGCAGTCAGTGAGGAGGATAAGACAATTATATTTGCATAATTCACCATTATTAGTGATGAGAAAATTGAGTTTTAAAGAACTTTAGTGACTGGTCAAAAATCATACAGTTAGTTAATAAGTGGCAAAATGGCTCTAAAGTTTTATACTTTTTATTTGATGGTATATGGTCTACATCTCTGTTTAGTGTTGAACTTGAAATGGAGATTCCCAAGAGATAGATTTAGGTTATTTTCAAAAAAAAATGTCATTTCAAGATAAATACAGATATATATTTCTTCTTTTTAATTTTTCAGTTCTAAAAATCTCAATAATTTTGAAGAATTTTGAGAAGTTACAAAGGCAAAAATATTGCATACTTCAAAGTGATACTTCTAAACCTAATTGGGAGTGATTTTTCTTACTAACTTACTGAAAGTGAAAAGCAAATTAATTACAGAATACTTTTCATCAAGAATTGTATGAATAGAAGCACAGTCACTGCTTGAAGCATTTAAAACTTATGATATTTAATGATCAGTTTTATAAATCCTACAATTTAGATCTAGATGGAGAATTTAGAGACAAAAATCTTAATTTCTTTGAATATTGAACTCAAATATTCTTTTTACATTCCACCAATTTTGTTCTCCACAGTTGATAATGCTTTACCCTTAAAAGATTTACCTTGTTTTCCTTTAATATATTTTGTATATCTGTCAATATCCTATGATTTTATCCATATCTAAGGCCATCTACCTTTCTATCTTCCTGTCTATCTATGTGTTTGTTTATATCTATCTACCCCCCTTCTTCTCTCTGTCTCTCTCTCCCTTCAATATAATGTAAGGCTTTGAGGGAAGGTGTTATTTAATTTTAATCCTTGTTTCTCTCAATACCTTGCACAATTTTTAGTATGTATTAATAAATTCTAGGTGATTGATTGATCTAATACATTTTGGAGATAAGGAAATTATGACTCAAAGAAATTACTTGTCTAAGGTCACAGATAAGATTTCTTTTGAATTCAATAGTATTTTATTTTTTTAATTACATGTAAAGATAGTTTTCAATAATCATTTTTGTAAGATTTTGAATTCCAAATTTTTTCTCCCTCCCATCTCTGCTTCCTCCCTTTCCAAGACAGTAAGTAATCTCATAGAGGTTATACATGTACAATCATTTTAAACATATTTAAATATTAGTCATTTGGGGGGAAAAAGAGAAAAAACATGAGAAAGAAAAAGCAAGCAAATTTAAAAAATGTGAGAATAATGTGTTTTAATCTGAATTCAGTTTCCATAATTCTCTCTTTGGATATAGATGGCCTTTTCCATTCTAAATATATTGGAATTATCTTGGATCAGTGTTTTGCTGTGAAAAGCCATGCCTTTCATAGTTGATCATCATCACATAATGTCACTGTATACAATGTTTTCTTAGTTTTATTCACTTCACTTAGCATCAGTTCATATAAGTCTTTCCAGGCTTTTCTGAAACCAACCTTCTGATTGTTTCTTATAAAACAGTAATATTTCATTACATCCACATACCATAACTTATTTTTCTATTTTCTAGCTGCATGGCATACATTCATTTTCAAGTTTCTTAGTACCACAAAAAAAGCTGCTACATACATTTTTACACATAAGGGTCTTTTTTCCCTTCTTTTTATGATATCTTTTATGATCTCTTTGAGATACAGACCCAGTAGTGATACCACTGAATCAAAGAGTAGGTACAGTTTTATAACCCTCTGAGTATAGTTACAAATAGTCTCCAAAATGACCAAATCAATTCACAACTCCACTAACAATGCATTAGTGTCCTAGTTTTCCCACTAATTCATCATTATCTTTTCCTGTCATCTGAGTCAATCTGATAGCGTAAGGTAATACCTCAGAGTTTTTCTAATTTGCATTTCTCTAATAAATAGTAGAATTTAGAGCATTTTTCATATGACAATAGATAGATTTAATTTCTTCAATAGATATGATTTTACCATTGATTTTGTCATTCCAATGGCAGTGCTACCTTCTCATCGCTAGATCAAAATCTTAGTTGGAATGATATGACTAGCAAATAATTGCCTAGTTTTGGTCACACAGTTGACATACTTGAAAAAAGAGCCATTAAGAGTATGTATAAAATACTGACTCTATAAATGGCTGAAAAGTTAAATATTATGTTAATTGATGAATTTTTTTCCCCATATGCTGCCAAGTATTTGAAACTCATTCTTCAAAATTATTTAGCGGCCTGTGGTTTAATATAATTGATTTATTTGGATACCTTATTTGTTCATATGCATGTCATGTAGGGTATGCAGGTGGCACAGTGCATGGAGTGTCAAGTCTGGAATCAAGAAGACCTGAGGTCAAATCTGGCCTCAAAAACTTATTAGCTGTGAGACTTAGGAAAGTCATTTAACTATTTGTCTGAGTTTCCTTATTTGTTAAAAAAAAAAAAAAAAAAAAAACCTAGGAAAAATGCATTTTTGCCAAGAAAATCTGAAATATAGTTTCAAAGAACTGAACTCAACTAAAATGACCTAACAATAATACAATTTATTATGGAATACTGAAAAAAAATTTCTTTACTATACTCTACATTAAGAAATCTAGACTGCTGGAGTGGTCAGAAAGTGGGCCTTGGGATTCAGGTGATTTGGATGTAAGTCATATTACTTACAAATAGTAATTTTGTGACCATGGAAAATAACATCACTTTCCTAGCTAAATCTAAATCTGTACATTTCAAACGACTTTCAAGTCCACATTGGTGGAAGGTATAATTCCTTAGAGCCAAAAGTCTGCAATTCTAAAATACTTTGCCCTCAAAAC
This sequence comes from Sminthopsis crassicaudata, assembly GCF_048593235.1. Classification (NCBI taxonomy): domain Eukaryota; kingdom Metazoa; phylum Chordata; class Mammalia; order Dasyuromorphia; family Dasyuridae; genus Sminthopsis; species Sminthopsis crassicaudata. The sequence continues at coordinate 344,367,806 of NC_133617.1, read as the reverse complement.
AAAAACTATATTTGATGATGACAATTATGTAAGCCTCAATTTGTTTCAAAAATTCTGATTTTTCAAGTTTCATGATTTTGTCTGGATTACACATAGAAGAAACCTAATTCTTACAGTGCTTGAAAATTCTGATTTTTGAAGAGATTAAAGGAGTAAAACATACATGGACACAGGATAAAATTATTAAACCAACATGTTTTTGTCATTTAACATTTCATTTTTCAACTAAGTATATGTAAAAAACAACAAAATTATTTCAAATTTTGCATTCCAAATTCTCTCCCTCCCCAACATCACCATTGAGAAGGCAAGTAATTTGACATATCCAAATTAACATTCTTAAATTGAAAAAAAAATTAAACTGATTGAGCTTAAGCTATGGCATTTAATAATATTATATACATTATTTACACTTTGTAGAAGCCTGATATACAAAAAATATTTAACAAAAAGAAATAAGTAAAATCCTTAAGTTTTTTCTCAATATACTATTGTTTTCCAATTATTCTCAGAAATACATAGCTCCATAATTCTTTCTAACATAATTCTGAAAATGCATTATGACTTTTATTATCATCAGCAGCAACATTTACTTTAACACTCTTCAAAGAACTTTAGACAGGAATTATTTTTTTCCCTTACAAACTTTCTTATTTGTTCAAGTTAGGGCAAGTTAAGTCACTTATCTGTGATCTAGGTATATTTCATTGATATATCACTTTCGGATTTCATCTACAGATATGAGGAATATGAATCATCTCCATCATTTCATCATACTTTATGCCTGTAATGTCTTGCACAGGCCAATTACAATTGGCTTTTTAAAGGCTTCAAATTAATATAGAACATGTCTCCAATACTGGTAGTACAATGAATCCTGATCTTAAATGTCTGAATTTTTATCTAGATTTGAAGTACAGCCAAGTCTTTTTGAGTTACATCAGATAAAATGTCAATATCTCATTCAACTATCATTATTCTATGTGTTACTATAAATAATATGATTTTTACTTATGGAAGTTTATAACTGTTAAATACTAAAACTAAACATTGTTACAATAAAAAGATAAAAGCATATTTCTCGAGTTATTAGTATTTTCATTGATAATATCAACAATTGCCTGGTTTTCTAGAAAAATATGATCTAGGAGTGTCAATTGATCTGGATCAGGAAGAAAAAGAAGAACTGACAAGCAAGATTGCATACCATCTAGAAGATGACTAGAACTAGACTATTACTATAAGGAACACCCACTCCCACCCCCCACTGCCCAAGTACACACAAATATGAATAATATCATTTTCTCTTTTTAGAAAAAAAATCCAATATCTAGTTCTTAAAAGAATTCAGTATCATAAATATTCATATTATGTCTTAAAATTTATAAATCTTCTTCCTATCCAAAGTTATATCTTACAAAGTGTACTGTGTTGTGTTAATCCATCATATTGTTCTTATCAGATTTTACATTTTATGATGTCATTCCTTTCTTTGAGGTTCACTGAATCTGTCAATTCTCAAAAAAAAAAGGAATTTTCAGTATCCATGGGGAACTCTAATGTATCATGAGCTATGGAAATTTTTATATTATCCAGAAGTTACAAACAAGGAAAGGAATCATTGACAGAAGACATAAAACAGGTCCTGATTTAAGTCTATGGATATTTCATAATGTTAAGAGAATGTTAAGATGTACAAAGGCTCTGAGAGAAGGGGGGGATCTGTATATAAATTATGAAGGACTTTGAATTTCCAAACATAAAAAGATCAAATAATGACTATCAACTTAAATAATAATATTTACATATAGTAGGCAAATGATTTAAGCAGAGAGGAAATTTGATTATATAGAAAAAACAATTTGGATTGAAAATAATCCTATTGTGGCACAACTCAAAGTAATCAAAATGGAATTGGGTTTTCAATATGATAATGTTTCTGTCAATAAATATTCTGAGAAAAGAGAGCTCAATGGAAATCTAATAGATCATTGTTCTATTAGATTGATGAGGTAAGATGGTGAGGAATTTTGAGACAATATAGTAGAAAGCCATACCTGTAATATACACTGACTAAATGATCCTAGATAAGTCATTTAATATCTTAAGGCAGCTCTCTAAGAGTAATTTTGGAGCAGTTGTCAATTTGCTTTGTTTAGTTGGTTACCAGGAGTTTCCACACTAAGGATTGGCTATATTAATGAAACTACAGATCCAGACTATTTCCTTACTCTAAACAAAGAGCAAAATTTAAATTAAAAAAAGATCTGAGAGAATTAGTATGATAGTGAAGAGTATTTCTGGTGCCCTCTATGAGCTAAATTCTGTGAGATAAAAAGAAAGTCATAAAACCTACTTTTGTCACCAACTAGCTAATATGCTAATGAGAAAGTCAAGATGTAATCAACAAGGTAGAGCTGAAGAGACCTCTTTTAGTGTCCCCTTCTTTCAGGCTTTTATACAGTTCTAAAGTGGATGTCAGGGCAGGGATAATTTAATTTTGAAATTTTTCTGAGTAAAATATTTGGAGGCTGCCAAGTTAGAGTTAGAGGATCAGGCAGATTGGTAAACATCACTATTGATGATAGAGCCATAATTTGGAACTTGACAATCAAACAGTATCCCAAAGTGTTTTAAGGTAAGTACCTGGACAGTAGGAAAAATGCCTTCCAAGGTGAAACTGAGGCTGGGGAGGGAGTCTGATGGTCTAGTTCTAAGTTCATCCCAGCTCACCATTTGATAGCTTCCTATCTTAACTAATTATTCTTCCTAAATCTCAGAATTAATATTTTCTATTTTCTACTGCTAAAGGACTATAAATACTATTGACTTTTTCTAAATTAATTTTAATTAATGCTTTAGATAGACTCTAGCTGTTGGAAAGTAAAGGTTTCTATCTAGTAAATCTAGAGAGTAAGGACTTAATTACCTAGTTCACCAGAAATATATTTGCAAGGAAATAATAGTTTTAGATCAATCATGAAGTAGGAGGTTGAACAGAAAACTTCCCTATAAGGTTAATTTTTGTGCTAAATTATTGAGAAATGAAAGTACTTTCCAGCACAACTTGTGCCTAGATATATCTGAAAATGATAGTGAAGAATATATTATATACTATCCAACTAAAAACATATGTAAAGTGTTTATTTTTGTTTGTTTGCTTTTGATTAAAAGCTTGGTGTGAGGAGGGTACCACAAAAATCTATGAAATTTAAAAAGTATGATCTTGGAAGCACTCTTTATGGATAAAGAACTTGATCACTCAAGTGGCTTTAACAGTTCATTAAAGTCTATAATGATTAACTAGGTCATGTTCTCTATATATTTCATTTCAAATATAGTTTAAATAATAGTTAAAAAATAAAAATAGTTAAATAAAAGTCATTTTTACACGGTGGCTATGTGTCTACAATAATTTTAAAAGAATCAGTTAAGTCAATTGGAGGAAAAAAATTAACACTTGGTGTAATAGAAACTGAACAATTGATTAGGTGACTACATTTTAACTTTTTGCTTTAACTTGTTGAATGCAAAGAGATGCTTTATGCCTATAATTTTCTGAGAATGTCTTATTTGAAGTTGTTGGAGTTAGGAGTAATGAGGAATAAATCCATTTAGGATAGTTGAATTCCCGAAGAAAACTTTATGAAATGGTGGAGTTTGTCCGTATCTATTTATATTTGTTTTCCTTATATCATCAGGAGGTAGAAGGCAGCATCAAATGCAAAATATTGCATTTTTATTCAGAAAGCAAAAGGAAAAGAGTAGAAATTTCCACACTTTCTAAAATTCAAACTAGGGGATTAATTAATACAAAAGTGAGTCACTGTACGTGACAATTACAATTATGTTCTATCTTCAGGAAATATGCAAGAATTCTTCATGTGTATGTTATTAATTTTCTTACTCAAAGATGATGTTTTATAACTTTCAAAATGCTTATTTTTTCACTCAAAGAAAAAATATACTTTTACAACCATCTCAAAATTCACTTTAAATTATTTATCAGACCTACTATACAATTGTGAAGATACTATATTGTCACTTCATTGTGCAATTCTTCATATAGCTATAATCTACATTGCTTCTACCCCATTCCCACAAATTATGCTCTGTTTCATTTTTCATTTAAGAGGCTGCTAATTCTAATTTTAATCCTCCATTTGAGTAACTCCAATTTAAAACTGTTGATGAGTCTTGGCAATATTTAGTTCTAATTTAAAAAGTAAATATAGCATTTATTTTAGCACATTGGCCTGAATAGATTCCTGCATTTATCATTTCCTGGCATTGATTAGTCTACTCATGGTTCAATTGATTCAGACATTTTTACTCAGATAGCCATATTCCCACTGAGCATTAAAATGTGCTTCCAAACTGTTTAAGCCTGTCTTGGCTAAAAGGCAGCTTAGTTGCAAACTTTGTATTCAGCAGGCACTCCTGTTGCCTGAGCAGTATGCTTAATGTTAACAGTACATGGCAAATGCCAGGGTGCTGCCAGTCTGCAGAAGTTGAAAGAAATAGAAGAGAAGTATTTTGAGATTTCTTTTTCCAAACCACAGGGTGTCGATGGAAACAAACACGGCAGACCCATCAGGCCTTCACGTTTCCCTTAAGTGCCAAGAGGCGGTTCTTTCTCAGTCACCACAATTGTTCCTGTTTAACATGGCAGTCTTAAGCCAGACATAATTAGTCTTTTTCTTGACAAATCATTTGTGCCAAGTCTTGACAGGTTGGAAACCGAAACGGTTATGCTGCATTCTTTAGGATCTGAACCAGACAAGATTTTTTAAAAAAGAAATAAAACTGAAAGCAAGTACATGGTAAGCTGTAACAAAACCACATCTCCACAGTAAGTACAAAGTCCATGTCATGTTTGATCAAAATAATTATAGATTATTTATAGATGATTTTTTTTGTGGGTTTTTTTTTTTTTTTTTTGCTTTGTTGGTACTGTTACATTTAATTGTGTATATAGATTTAAGTATCATAGATGTCTCTATGAGCAATATGGCATACAAAATTAGAAAATCTGAGATTAATTTAATATTCAGGAGTGCCCCCAAAAAGAAAAATATTATAATATATTTATATTTAAAAATATATATATATATATTGTACTTTACATATAATTTTAAAAATAACAAACATTTTAAAGTTTATAGATAATTTTACATACATGATTTAATTTGATCCCTTAATAATCCATGACTTAGGTACTTATATTTTTTTAAATAATAACTTTTTATTTTCAAAATATATGCAAAGATAGTTTTCAACATTCACCTTTGCAAAACCTTGTGTTCCAAATTTCTTCTCTCTCCCTCCCTTCCCACTACACCCTTCCTTAGACAGCAAGTTATCCAATATATAAATGTGAGATTCTTCTACAGATTTCCACAATTATCATACTGCAAAAGAAAAATCAGATCCATAAGGGAAAAAAAAGTGAAAGCAAACAACAACAACAAAGGTGAAAATATAATGTTATCATCCACATTCAGTCCTTATAATCCTCTTTCTTGATGCAGAAAGTCCATCACAAGTCTATTGGAAGTGAGTTATCCTCATTTTTAAGGGTGAGGAAAATGAGATTGAGATTCAGAGATCAACCCAGGATCAAAATAGCTGGTGTTTAAAAAAAAAAAAAATATATATATATATATATATATATATATATATATATATATATAATATTTTCCTGCCTCCATGCCCATCTACCATGGAATGCTGCCTTTCTTTGCAGAGCTTGAACAAAACAACAATATAACATTTATTTTTCTCAGTGATTAGCTATTTTCAGAATAATGTTAGTATAATTAAATCATATGTTTAGTTCAGTGAGTATCATAGCACAGAATTGTTGAAAAATAGCACACTTTATGTTTTATTCTTTTACTTACATGTAAGTGAAATGGGATAGCAGGTAGTATTGCTTGATAAATCACTTAGATTTAACTTCTAATTTGGAAATGTGTGGGTAATCATAATTATGTATGATATGATATTAGAGATTTTATGACTAAACATTATTTAAATAAATAAATAAAGTTGTTACCTTTCAGTTTTGTGTCGTATATTCTAGTATATCTCTAAATGCTGGAAGGATCTTATTGAATAGTGTGCTATATTTGGACAGAGGAAGATCTGAGTTCAATTGGGTTTTAGAAACTACTTGTGTGATCCTGGGCAAGTTACTAAACTAGCATTTGCTCTAGTTTCTACATCTATAAAGGATGATAATACCTTCCTGACAATATTATTATGAAGTTAAAATGAGATAGATAATACTTGTAAAAAGCACTTTGCAAAACTTAAAGTATTAAATAAATTCTAGTTATTATTATGATTACCATTGTTACTAGATATTATTATTATAGTTTGTTTACCAAAGTTCAGATATCTTGGGTTATATTGGTCCAACATTTGATAAAAAATAGCAGAAATGGTTAGCCTCCTATGATAACTTCACTTCACTTCAAACATTCTGGAACAATCAAATGATTTTTTTTTTTAATATCTTCATGTCTTCATTGGTTCCTCTCTTTGGAAAGCTTGAGGAAAAAAAATGATCATTTGCTTTTCTCAGATTTGTTTTCAGAGATTTCCTAGCTATTTTCAGAATATCAAATAAGATTTTCTATCAAGCAAAATATAAGCACTTTGTCCTGGCACTCAGTCTTCCATCATCTGATTAAGAGTACATTTACTTATCTCATCATATATTTCATCATTTTTTTCTTCAAGTACTCAAAGTTCCAGTTGTTTATTGACTCTGACTTTTTTCCTTCTTCATATATTCTGTCACTTTCAATTGGAGTATCATATCTATCTTTTCTCCTGTTATTAGAATAGAACCCTCCATACAAATCTCACATCCCTTCACCTTTTGAAATCCCTTACCCTTCAAACCTCACTGGAAATGCAGCCTCCCACTAGAAGACATTCTTCATTCCTTTTCCATAATTCCCTCCTCAAATTTCTCTTAATATTGTCTCTGGAACTATCCTTGTCTACTTACCTCTTGTTTGTTAGTTTTTTTTTTTTTTTTTTGTTTTTTGGGGTTTTTTTTTGGTGTTTTTTTGTTTTGTTTTGTTTTGTTTTTTTGTTTGTTTTTGTTTTGTTTTTGTTTTTGTTTTTTTAATTACATCTTATCTTTTTAGATTAGAATATATTTGAGGGCAGAGACTGAGTCTTAATTTGTTGTCTTAGCTCCACTAAGTATTATAAGACTTCATATACATAGGAGGTAGAAAATGTTTTGTTTTGTTTCATTTCTTGAATTGAGCTATTGTTTTATCTTCATCTCATTTGATTTTCTCAAGTTTTCTTCAATTTTGATCTGTTCTTTTGTTTCTATCACAAGTTCTTTGTTCATCTTTTTACTGTGGATTTGTCTAGGCTTGTCCCTTTAATGTTCTCACTCCTGCTTATCTCCTTTGCTTTAAGATTTCTCTTTTATCCTCTCCACCCATGCTGAGTCATCTATAAATTTATTTAGAATCTCTTCAACTACACACTGGCCAAAAGGGAGGTTTGGAAATGACATGTTATTATAGTATCTGGCTAGTAATTCTTTCCTGTTCAATATTTAAGAATCATTTATGACAATGAAAATCTTTGATGTTTTTTTCTTATGCTTAATAAGGGAAAAACTACTCACAAGATAAAATTAATTTGAGATTTTTATAACCTGGCCATGGAACATAGTTTATTAATGTAACTATATTTATATACATACACACATATACATACAAATACACAGAAATATTTATATGTATTTATATAAACACATAAAACATAAGTCAACATTTAGCACTTATTAGGTATTATATTTTCATAGGAGATTTAGTAGGAAGATGATCTTCTTAGTACTCAAATTCCTTTGCATGGGCCTAGGTATAAGCAAGATATTTTTAGCTTAAAAAATTTAAACTTCATCACAAAACCTTTTAATTTGTGACTTTCAACAAATGATAACCTTGCTGGGTTTCAATTTACTTATTTGTAAAATTAAGTGATAGTCTAGCTTCAAAAGCCCTTAAAAGCCCAAAAGCTTTCAAACTATGTTCCTAGAAATTTATTGATTACAAATAACACATTCTAAAGAGCTTTTACATTTATCCTTTATCTAGCTGAAGAAGAAACCTAGTTTATAATGTATACAGTGACACAGTAAACAGGGTTGGAAAACAGGAAAAATGAAACATTGGAAAAGGTTTCTGTTTTTCTTATTTCTTTCCCTCCCTTTGCCTTGTTTCATACAAGGATTCATTTTGCATAGAGAGAAAAAAAAATTGTAGACTTTCTAAAATGACTTTTACCTATTCAGGGGAGATTAGGGACTTCAACATAATTAGAAAGAATAAAGCCTATTTTTCCCACCTTCATCCCTTCCTTAACATTATTTTGCATAGAATTAGAGAATAGATGGTATAAATCAAGATATTTGCTTGCTTTAGATAATTAATAAATTAAATGGTCCTTTAAAATAGAAATAAAACAAAACTGAATACCAAAACAAAACAAAACAAAACACAAACTAAAAACATTTTACTTTTGCTTTTAATTTGAAGTCAAATAAAGATAACGTGTTTAAAATTCTTGGAAATTTTGGAGACATTTGTGGAACAGAAGAGTAGAAATACCAATGTAATATAAAATGTTTTTAAAGGGTTAATCATAAATACTAGCCTAGAATAATTAGTATTTAGAATAGAATAGAACAAAAGGGAATATGTAGAAACTAAATGTTTTCTCTCTTTTTAGCCAAAGTCAAGATTAAGCTTCCTCATTTTAGATACAATTAAAGCCTGAGTTCCTTGAGATTCTGTCGGTAGTTTAGGATCTGAGAAACAGGCTGGGGGGTAAATTGTGTGGCTAACTTTTCTAAACCTTTAAAGCAATTGTTGACTATTTCCTAGATCTTGGTAACAGAGCATTTGAGTGAACCTTAATTGGAGTGGTAAAAAGAGTTTATAAAAATATACAGACCAGTCTGGGAAAATCTCTTCAGCAGGAGCACCAAATAGCAAATTAATCAATATTGTTTATACTTCTACCGTTTTCTCTTATCATCTTTTTGTTTGAAATAAAGTTTTCTGTCTTCATTACAGATCTTTAATGCCTATCAGTGAATGTTAATGTGTTTAAATTCCTCTAAATTTCTTAGAATTTCATAACAAGCTGTCACTATTTTAATATAATGGTTATTGTGGTCAAAGCAAAGAGTCTTACTTAAGTCTAACAACCAGTCAGCCTTCATAGTAGAATTCTAAATATTATAAGTTATGGATTTGATATTGGCACTTTCTTGGTGTTTTAATCTGTTACCATTATTATATTTATTTTGATAATTATAAGTTATGGATTTGATATTGGCACTTTCTTGGTGTTTTTATCTGTTACATTATTGTGTTTCTTTTGATCACTTTCATATATATGTAGATATAGATATATATATATATATATCTACATATATATGTACACACATATATATGTCATATTAAAATACCTACAAAATATTAAATATATATGTATATATACATATATATATATATATATATATATCCAGGTAAAGGGGTGGAGCATAAGGCACAAAATCATATAATTTCACAAAATGATAGAAATTATGAACAAGGGTCTTTAAAATTAATAAAAATCTAATTAATACACTTACAGTGCATATGATGACTCTGGGATGAGAATTTTATCCATTTTGCAAGAATGTGGTCCAATCCATGCAAAATTTACAAAATAAGCTTCTATTTCACAGTTCTATTTAAAATTCTTAGAGATAAAAAAAGGATACTGGCAGAAAATATAGTAATAAAACTAAAAATCAAAACTAAAAGGAGTTCTTAATTGAAACACCCAGAGCCTCTAGCTGATATGCCAAGAGTGCATAAAATAAGTACCCCTTGAAAAAGGCACAAGAGCTCAAGGAAGCCATGTTTGTTTTCCCAGGTTTTTCACAGTTTAGAATTTTGGATACTTGAATGAGTAATTATAGTGGCTAATTATGGCAGGATTGTCTACTTGCTTCCTGTTTGACTCATGCTAACCTCAAACATTCATTTTCTTCATTGTCTCTATAAATACAGGTAATGACATTATGCAGTTGCTATGAAAATGACATCAAATCCAAATAAATTTCAGCTTGAAATTTAGAAATATTTACAACTGTGGAGTGTTCATTTGTAAAATAATTTAGAGGTCAGAAAAGGGTAGGTACAATTGCAGTGAAGTATACAGTAATTTTGCTGTCTTGTTGGTTTTTAATCATCAGTAGTTTTTATCCTTTTAATTCAATTCTAATAATGTGGTTGCATAAATCATGTGGTATATGGACTCGTTATGTGTCTGGTTGGCATTTTAGAGAGCTGTAGCACAGTTGAGATAAATCTAAGTGGGCATAAGCAATGGCAAAGGATGTGGCTAGGTAAAACCATAGTCTTGCAAGGGAAGTCAGATTTGCCTTTTATTATCCAGGATAAAATCACAGGTCCCATTTATTTTGGAGTCTCATAAGACCACTAGAATAAGGACTGACTTTTCAGCTTTAGATTAGATGCTGTGACAACCTTTATAAAAAGTAAACCTTCCCACTATTATATCTATCAGGATGATTTTGAATTGAATTACCATCATGAACTCAACTGGGGGTTATCCAACTCTGCCCAATTCTCCAGGTTTATTTGTTTGTTAATTACTTTCTCTTCTGAATATAAATCCTCTTCTCAATCTTCTGGGTTGCCTGTCTCTTTTAAAGAGGAGGCCTAAAAGATGTGTCACCCCTTACCTCAAGTAAATGCTCAGATAAGTGCCCTTACTTCATGGTGGTCCTTGCCCAGGTACTCCAACTTTTTTGGCATATCTCAACAAGGGTAGATAAAAAGTTGCACATGAATAACAGCAAATATATTAATATTCCTAAACTACAAAGTCTTACTTAAATAGAAGTAATGTGTAAGAAAACTAAAAGGAGAGAAGAACTCAGGTTTTGAAGAGCTATAAATGCTAAACAAAAGAGGTATTTGATTCCAGAGGTAACAGATAAATTGGATAGGGAGTGATATAATTAAAACTATATTTAAAGAAAACCACTTTGGCAACAATGTGAAGGTCTTGTGAGAACAGTGGAGTGAAGAATCAATTAGGGACTAGTAAATGGCCTAATTTGCTTCTGTGAGGCTCATTAAGAATAGATGACCAAAATATCAAGTGAAACAAAAGAACATGCTTTTGTAACTTTCACCTTCAGTAGCATGCTCAAAATATACACATACACAATAAAAAATAAAAGGAACAGAAGCAGAAATTTAGAAAAATCTAGCTATTTCTCAAGAGGGAACACATATATTATATTCCACTTTCACTTTTCAAAAACATATAGACTAATCCCTTCAACAAGTGAATTTGGATTAGGGAGTGAATATTACCAAGTTTACCAAGAAAACTATTACCAAATTCATGAGCTCCACTCCTGTTTACTCATAGTTTCAAAGATTACATGTTACTTTCCTTAAATTTTATTCTATCCTTTGATCAAAGATCATCCAATGTGTTGACTAAGATCAATGCTTTTTTTAATTAAAGCTTTCTATTTTTAAAACATATGCATGGATAATTTTTCAACATTGACCCTTGCAAAACCTTGTGTTCCAAATTTCCTCCTCCTTTCCCCCACTTCCTCTCTTAGCTGGCAAGTAATCCAATATATGTTAAACATGTGTAATCCTTTTATACATATTTCTACAATTATTGAGCTGCACAAGAAAAATCAGATCAAAAAGAGAAAAAATGAAAAAGAAAACAAAATGCAAAAAACAACAACAAAAAGAGTGAGAATGCTATGTTGTGATTTGTTAAAGGACAGGTCAATTCTCTGAGAGTCTCCACAGCTGTGGATCATAACATCTGAAGGGTTTGCAAGGCAACTTTTGCTGACACAAATGTTGCAGACTGGGAATGAGATAAATTGGACAGAGGGAAGAGAAGAGAAGTCAGACAACACAATGGCCTCTCAGTCAGAGAGGTCAGAGAACAGCAACTGCCTCTCAGTCTCCTTGTATCATCTTCTCACAAGAGGAGATCTATTCTGGATTGGATCTACAATAGCCACTGTTCAAGTAGCTCCCGTGTATTCCAGCAACTCTCCTGTGTAATTCAACAGTAATCCACACTCAGTTCCCATAGTCCTCTCTCTGGGCATAGACGGCTCTCTTCATCACAAGATCATTGGAACTTGCTTCAGCCACTTCATTGCTGAAAAGAACCACATCCATCAGAGTTCTTCTTGTTATCGTGTACAGTAAACTTCTGGTTCTGTTCATTTCACTTAGCATCAGTTCATGTAAGTCTCTCCAGGCTTCTCTGAAATCATCCTGCTGATCTTTTCTTATAGAACAATAATATTCTATAATATTCATATACCATAATTTATTCGGCCTTTCTCCAACTGAGTAGATGGATATCCACTCAGTTTCTAGTTTCTTGCCACTACAAAAAGGGCTGCCACAAAACTTTTTGCACATTTATGATCTCCTTAGGATACAAGCCAAGTAGAAATACTGCTGAATCAAAGGTAAGAATAGTTTGATAATGCTTTGGGTATAATTCCAAATTGCTTTCCAGAATGGTTGAATCAGTTCACAACTGCACTAAAAATGCATTAGTGTCCCAGTTTTCCCACATCCCCTCCATCATTCATCATTATCTTTTCCTGTCATCTTAACCATCTGGGAGGTGGTAGTGGTCCCTCAGAGTTGTCTTAATTTGCATTTCTTTGATCAATAGTGATTTAGAGCACCTTTTCATATGATTAGAAATAATTGTAGTTTCTTCATCTGAAAATCATCTATTCATATCCTTTGACCATAAATGGTCAATTGCAGAATGGCTTGAATTCCTATAAATTTGAGTCAATTCTCCATATATTTTAGAAAAGAGGCTTTTATTAGAACACTTGAATGTAAAAACAAATCAAAACAGAACAAAAAAACCCAAAAAAACAAAAACAAAAAACTTCCCAGTTTATTGCTTCCCTTCTAATCTTGTCTGAATTGGTTTTGTTGTACAAATTTTTTTTAACTTAATATAATCAAGATTAACTATTTTGTATTCAATAATGTTCTCTTAATTCTTCTTTGGCCAAAAATTCCTTCGTTCTCCACAGCTTTGAGAGGTAAACTGTAAGATCAACTCTTTAGGGTTGATCATCACAGGAAATTCTATCAGGCAAGTTTTTGGTAATCATCAAGTTTGTTGTAAAAAATATAAAAGAGGATAATTCATTAACTTGTGAATTATAATACTAGACTCAATGCATGTGTATCTCTAAAAGGTCATTTATTTGGTTCTTAGTATTATTTGCAATTAAAATGTTTTTGTTTGTTCAGTGGTTACTTGTGGAAGTGCACAACTTCTCATACTTTCTCTCCTTTCCCTTTTATCTTTTTTTTTTTTAACAGATAAGAAATAATCTAAAAAAGAAAAAAAGAAAAACCAAACCCTACCTGCCATTTCTTCACTTTTTTCTTTGGGAAAAATCTCTTCTCTCTCTCTCTCTCTCTCTCTCTCTCTCTCTCTCTCTCTCTCTCTCTCTCTCTCTCTCTCTCTTTCTTCAATAAATAAGAGCTAGTTATTCTTTCTTAAGAGATTTGCTTTTCATTTGACAAAATCCAACATCCATTCCTACTAAAAACTCTTGAGAGTATAGGAATAAATGGATTATTCCTTAGAATAATCAGGAGTATATATTTAAGATCGTCAGTAAGCATAATATGCAATAGAAATAAACTGCAACCTTTCCCAGTAAGATCAGGAGTGAAACAAGGTTGCCCACTATCACCATTACTATTCAATATAGTACTAGAAACGCTAGCCTCGGCAATAAGAGCCAAGAAAGAGATTCAAGGAATTAGAGTAGGAAATGAGGAAATTAAACTATCACTTTTTGCAGATGACATGATGGTATACTTAGAGAACCCCAAAGACTCTGCTAAAAAGCTACTAGAAAAAATTCAAAATTTCAGCAAAGTGGCAGGATACAAAATAAATCCACATAAATCCTCGGCATTTTTATATATCACTAACAAAATGCAACAGCAAGAGATACAAAGAGAAATTCCATTCCAAACAAATGTTGAGAGTATAAAATATTTGGGAATCCATCTACCAAAGAAAAGTCAGGAATTATATGAGAAAAATTACAAAACACTTGCCACAAAAATAAAATCAGATTTAAATAATTGGAAAGACATTCAGTGCTCTTGGATAGGCCGAGCGAATATAATAAAGATGACAATACTCCCCAAACTAATCTATTTATTTAGTGCTATACCAATCAGACTCCCAAGAAACTATTTTAATGACCTAGAAAAAATAACAACAAAATTCATATGGAAGAATAAAAGGTCAAGAATTGCAAGGGAACTAATGAAAAAAAACTCAGAGGAAGGTGGTCTAAGTGTACCTGATCTAAAGCTATATTATATGGCAGCAGTCACCAAAACCATTTGGTATTGGCTAAGAAATAGACCGGTAGATCAGTGGAACAGATTAGATACAAAGGACAAAAAAGGGTACATCTATAGCAATCTAATCTTTGACAAACCCAAAGATTCCAACATTAGGGATAAAAATTCATTATTTGGAAAAAACTGTTGGGAAAACTGGAAATTAGTATGGCAGAAATTAGATATGGATCCACACTTAACACCATATACCAAGATAAGATCAAAATGGGTCCATGATTTAGGCATAAAGAGGGAGATAATAAATAAATTAGACGAACAGAGGATAATCTACCTCTCAGACTTGTGGAGGAGGAAGGAATTTATGACCAGAGGAGAACTAGAGATCATTATTGATCACAAAATAGAAGATTTTGATTACATCAAACTAAAAAGCTTCTGTACAAATAATACTAATGCAAACAAGATTAGAAGGGAAGTAACAAATTGGGAAAATATTTTTAAAAACAAAGGTTCTGACAAAGGTCTCATTTCCAAAATATATAGAGAACTGACCATAATTTATAAGAAACCGAACCATTCTCCAATTGATAAATGGTCAAAGGATATGAACAGACAATTCTCAGAGGAAGAAATTGAAACTATATCCACTCACATGAAAGAGTGTTCCAAATCACTACTGATCAGAGAAATGCAAATTAAGACCACTCTGAGATACCACTACACACCTGTCAGATTGGCTAAGATGACAGGAACAAATAATGACAAATGTTGGAGGGGATGTGGGGAAATTGGGACACTAATACATTGCTGGTGGAGTTGTGAAAGAATCCAGCCATTCTGGAGAGCAATCTGGAATTATGCCCAAAAAGTTATCAAACTGTGCATACCCTTTGACCCAGCAGCGCTACTACTGGGATTATATCCCAAAGAAATACTAAAGAGCGGAAAGAAACATATATGTGCCAAAATGTTTGTGGCAGCTCTTTTTGTTGTAGCTAGAAACTGGAAGATGAATGGATGTCCATCAGTTGGAGAATGGTTGGGTAAATTGTGGTATATGAAGGTTATGGAGTATTATTGCTCGGTAAGAAATGCCCAGCAGGAGGAATATAGAGAGGCCTGGAGAGACTTAAATCAACTGATACTGAGTGAAATGAGCAGAACCAGAAGATCACTGTACACTTCAACAACAATACTGTATGAGGATGTATTCTGATGGAAGTGGAAATCTTCAACATAAAGAAGATCCAACTCACTTCCAGTTGATCAATGATGGACAGAGGTAACTACACCCAGAGAAGAAACACTGGGAGGGGAATGTAAATTGTTAGCACTAATATCTGTCTGCCCAGGTTGCATGTACCTTCGGATTCTAATGTTTATTGTGCAACAGGAAAATGATATTCACACACATGTATTGTACCTAGACTATATTGTAACACATGTAAAATGTATGGTATTGACTGTCGTCGGGGGGACGGAATAGAGGGAGGGGGGGTAATTTGGAAAAATGAATACAAGGGATAATATTATAAAATATATATATATATATATATATATATATATATATATATATATATATATATATATATATATATATAATAAAAAAAATTAAAAAAAAATACAAGTTTTCCAATCTAAAAAAAAAAAAAAAAAAAAAAAAAAAAGAGATTTGCTTTTTCCTTTAACAAACATTGTAATGATGAGTCCTGCAGAAAATACTTTTTTTTCCTTTCTGTCCTACAGTTTTGATGTTCAATCTCATGGTGTTTAGCATCTCTCTTTCTAGTGGTTAGTATGGCTGTTTTTAAATGCATTGAATCATGGAAGCAAATAAAGGAAGGGAGCCCATAGGCAGTTCAGTCTTGTGTGTTCATGTGAAAGTTGTTGGCACACAGCCTGGGGGGAAGCAACTTCTCTGCCTTTAGATATATAGAGGTATGCTGTCAGCATTTTCTTGGAGAAAATTCATATCTGTTTTAAGTAAAAGAAAAAAAGAATATATAGAAAAGGAAAGCTTACGCTTTGAGACCTAAGTGTATTTATAAGCCTTTGGTAAATAACTAGATCTATAGCTTTTCAGGCTGTGACAAATACAGAACTTTTAAAACAAGTGAAAGACTATCCTTTCTAATGATTAACAATCTGTTGCCCAACTTCCCTTTCTGATATCTCCCTTTCTCTTTTTTCTTCCCAGATGAAGCAAACTTTAAAACTATCTTTCTTTTGTTTATCTCTTCATAGCTATGCCCAAGAAGGGCATTGGGTCTCAATATAGGACAGAAATTTCTGTGACCTTGTTCCTAGAAAATCAGAAAAGAAGTATCAAAGTGATTTTCAGGCTGGTAGGTAGAAATACTAATAAGAACAGTATGTTTACATTCAAAGAAGGTAACCTGTTGCTTCTAGAATAACATAAAACCTGCTTTGTTGGCATTTTAATCCATTTATAATCTTTCTCCAGCCAATCTTTCTAAGTTTCAATAATCAATAGACATATGGAAGAATTAGGCTCTTTTCAAGTCTATTTAATATAATATCCCTTCACAATGTCTGTTCCTGTCAAACTGCTCGATTTGCTATTACTGGAGTTCTGTAGTATATTTACTGCCTCCCAAATCTTTGAATAGGCTCTCCCTGAAATGTAGTTTTGACTCTTAAAATCCCTCAAGTAAATTAACATAGTTTGCTTGCCACACCCTATAGGAAATCTTTTTTCTGAAAGTTGTCATTGTCAAAATAGCTCTAGAGTCTAGCACTGGCTATGTGGCATCCATTAGACCTTTAATAAATGCTCATTGACTGATTGACTCCTCTTTAACATTGTTCCTGGCATCTACTAGGTTCTTAATAAATGTTCATTGATTGACTGACTTGTCTCCATTATTCCTCAAATTCATTCAGTTTCCAAGTCTTTTTGATTCCATCTTTTCAAAATTTTTCTCACTAATGCCCTTCTCTCTAATAACATAGATAGACAAGAGAAAAAGCTATGAATCAGTACTTATTGTATTATATCAGTCATTTTTTTCAATATCATTGATATCCAGTAAGTTCTCCTCCCTCCAGTCCTCAATCCTTCAATTTTTTCCCCTTTAAAATAGCTTTCATTGCTTAAGAATTAGTAGTGACATAGTATTTTTTTATTTTCTTTTTTTTAATTTTGTTTTTTATTAATTTTTATAATTATAACATTTTCTTTGACAGTATATATTCATAGGTAATTTTTTTTTACAACATTATCTCTTGTACTCCCTTCTGTTCCAAAATTTTCCCCTCCTTCCTTCCACCCCCTCCCCTAGATGGCAGGCATTCCCATACATATTAAATATCTTATAGTATATCCTAGGTACAATATATATGTGCAGAACCGAATTTTGTTGTTGTTGTTGTTTCAAAGGAAGGATTGTATTCACAAGGTAAAAATAATCTGGGAAGAGAAACAAAACAAAACAAAACAAAAAAATATAATGCTCACAGTTTACACTCATTTCCCAGTGTTCCTTTTCTGGATGTAGCTGATTCTGTCCATCATTGATCAATTGGAATTGGATTAGCTCTTCTCTATGTTGAAGATATCCACTTCCATCAGAATACATCCTCATGTAGTATCATTGTTGAAGTATATAATGATCCCCTAGTTCTGCTCGTTTCACTCAGCATCAGTTGATGTAAGTCTCTCCAAGCCTCTCTGTATTCCTCCAGTTGGTCATTTCTTACTGAACAATAATATTCCATAACATTCATATACCATAATTTACCCAACCATTCTCCAATTGATGGACATCCATTCATTTTCCAGTTTCTAGTCACTATAAAAAGGGCTGCCACAAACATTTCGGCACATACAGATCCCTTTCCCTTCTTTAGTATTTCCTTGGGATATAAGCCCAGTAATAGCACTGCTGGGTCAAAGGGTATGCACATTTTGATAACTCTTTGGGCATAATTCCAGATTGCTCTCCAGAATGGTTGGATTCTTTCACAACTCCACCAACAATGCATCAGTGTCCCAGGTTTCCCACAGCCCCTCCAACATTCATCATTATTTGCTCCTGTCATCTTAGCCAATCTTACAGGTGTGTAATGATATCTCAGAGTTGTCTTAATTTGCATTTCTCTGATCAATAGTGATTTGGAACACTCTTTCATATGAGTGGAAATAGTTTTAATTTCATCATCTGAAAATTGTCTGTTCATATCCTTTGACCATTTATCAATTGGAGAATGGCTTGATTTCTTATAAATTAAAGTCAATTCTCTGTATATTTTGGAGATGAGGCCTTTCTCAGAACCTTTAACTGTAAAAATGTTTTCCCAATTTGTTACTTCCCTTCTAATCTTGTTTTCATTATTTTTTTTTGTGCAGAAACTTTTTAATTTGGTGTAATCAAAATTTTCTATTTTGTGATCAATAATGGTCTCTAGTTCTCCCTTGGACACAAACTCCTTCCTCCTCCACAGGTCCGAGAGGTAAACCATCCCATGTTTCCCCAATTTATTTATGATTTCGTTCTTTATGCCTAAATCTTGCACCCATTTTGATCTTATCTTAGTATGTGGTGTTAAATGTGGGTCCATGCCTAGTTTCTGCCATACTAATTTCCAGTTTTCCCAGCAGTTTTTGCCAAATAATGAATTCTTATCCCAAAAGTTGGGATCTTTGGGTTTGTCAAACACTAGATTGCTATTTTTATTCACTATCTTTCCCTGTGAACCTAACCTATGCCACTGATAACTAGTCTATTTCTTAGCCAATACCAAATGGTTTTGGTGACAGCTGCTTTATAATATAGTTCTAGATCAAGTACAGCTAGACCACCTTCATTTAATTTGTTTTTCATTCTTCCCTTGAAATTCTCGACCTTTTGTTGTTCCATATGAATTCTGTTATTATTTTTTTCTAGGTCATTAAAATAGTTTCTTGGTAGTCTGATTGGTATAGCACTAAATAAATAGATTAGTTTAGGGAGTATTGTGACATAGTATTTTATGTCCATTATCTCAGTTGGTCGTAACAACTAACCTTGTGTAATTACTATTTCCATTTTAATAGTGAGGAAGCTGAAAATAGCAGAGTTTAAGTGAATTCAATGTCTCAAAGCAAGGAAGTATCTGAAGTAGGATATAAACTCAGATCGTGAAAAATATAGTATTCTAGTCTCTATAGCAATAAAGACTGTTAAACTTCTCTATTTCCTTATTTGTAGGTGATAAAAAATAAACAGAAAGGAAACTTTAACTTACAAGATTTTAGAGAACCTCAAATGAGATACTATATATAAAGCCATTTGCAAACTTTAAAATACAATACAAATGACTGTTTATGATTATTGATATTCTCAAAGTTTTTTAGTGTGATCTCCCATCTTTATTTTCCATTTGAGTCAGCTATGGATCTTTTCTGCCTTCTCTTTCCATTTCCAAACTTAAATGTTGTTAATGACAACATGGTATAATGTAAAGTCCTGGACTTGATATTAAAAA
This sequence comes from Sminthopsis crassicaudata, assembly GCF_048593235.1. Taxonomy (NCBI): domain Eukaryota; kingdom Metazoa; phylum Chordata; class Mammalia; order Dasyuromorphia; family Dasyuridae; genus Sminthopsis; species Sminthopsis crassicaudata. Next base: position 344,347,839 of record NC_133617.1, on the reverse strand, counting down.
TCTAAACAACTGTTGGTAAATCACTTAACATTTCTGAATCTCAAATTTTCATTTATATGTAAAATGAATAATATAATACTTGTAATATATACTTCATAAGGTTTTAAGTTATGCAATGTAAATGACTATATAACTCTAAGCAAATTATTAATATTATCCTTTTAAAATAATATATTTATGAAAAATTTTATATTAATTTAAATTTAATAAGTTATGGGGCAGCTAGATGACACAGTGGATAGAGCACCAGCCTTGAATTCAGGAGGATCAAATCTGGTCTCAGACACTTAACACTTCCTAGCTGTGTGATCCTGGGCAAGTCACTTAACCCCAGTCTCAGAAAAAAAAAAAAGAATAAGTTAATTAAAGGTTTAATTCCCAAGCATTAATAGAAAAGAGCAAATGAGAGACAAAGACACAGAAAGTTCTAGTGTAGAAAAGGCATTGCATCTGAGGATTAGAGAACCTGGATTCAAATCCTGACTCTGCTATATACTTTGCTCTGACAAATCATTCTTCTTTGGGGCTGAGTTTCTTTTTGTGAAAAAGAAAATTTAAAGGAGAGTTTTGAACCATAATTTCTCTAAGGTCTAATATTGTATTTTTAATTTATGCATTTTTAGTGACACTTCAAAAATACAAATCAGGTGGCTGTGTATATAAAATTCTGGCCCTGGAAGGAGAATTGGGTTGGAATAGAGATTCTAAACATCATACTTGTCCACAACTTTCATTTCTTTAGTTTCCTCCACGTGCATATCATTTTAAGAAATGTTTAGGCCAAGACTTTAATCAAGGAACACATCTTATATTTAGTACACTGAAGTGATTAGAAAAGGTTATTGAAAATAACAGCAAGCCATTTGGGGGGGGAAAGTATGCATTTAATGGCAAAGTTTAGGAAATAAATAAAATGTATGCCAGGGGATTTTAGAGTTTGGAAAAAAAAAACACCTAAAAATCTAGTCTAACATTCTCTTTTCCCACTTCACCTCTTCCTCTCTCTGCCTTTTAAAGATGAAAACATTGAGGCTTGACAGGTGAGTTTTCTTTCCAAATTAGATTCAAATCTAGGTTTCTTATCTTCAAATCTAGCATTATTTTTCTCTAAACAATTCTCCCATATAACTTTAAAGACATTCAGTTTTCTATTATTTCTAATAATACAGAAGGATAATATGAGAAAGCACTAAAAGAGAGAAAAAAGTATGAATATAGGACTAGTGGCAGAGATAAAATGAGACTGAAATGAAACTAGGATGATCTCTAGCTTTAGCTAGGTACTTTCTTTGCTCAGCTCTCACAATGCTACTATTATATTCTTCAAATTCAGAACTCCACTCAAAATAAAGAAGCCAAATATGATTTATGTATTCTAAAATCTTGAGAAGGCCAACATACATCACATAAAGATGTTCTTTATAGTCTTATGGGGCTGAAATTAGGAAAAGAAAGGTTAAGAAAAGGAAACATAAATTAGAGGTTAAAATGTTTCCTAGGAATGGAAATGGAAAAGGGAGTAAGGGAAACATTTTTTCCCTGGTCTTTATTCTCAATTTTTTTCTGCCTCCTTAGTTTCTCTAGTTGTATACTTTGATAATTAATATAACTTTCGTGAGTCTCAGTTTCTTCATTTATAACATGAGGAGACAATCACATTTACTGTTCCTGGGCTCTTCCCATCTCTAACATTCCATTATTCCATGGGGAAATAAAATGCTGACTCATACCATGTTAGCAACTTAGTGGGGATTGCTCACAGACAGCGATTACCCTATACAACTGATGAGATCTTTTCCAATTCTCGACTCCATTATTTGGTGATTTCACAAATACAAGACATTAAAAAAAATCCTTTTCAAAAGTCATAACTTAATGCCTTCTTGTGGTGTAGAAAGGATCTCAATTTTTTATTTCATCAATAGAATACAAAATCTGACTATCCACTATACCTGAAGGTTAAATTATACATATGGCAACAAACTGAGTGTGGCAAAGATGCAAATACATTCTATTACCAGATCTTTATCAGCTAATATAAATTTCTAGGGAAGGGGCCAATAGCAATGGCTAAAGATGGTCTAATAAAACCAAGATGACTGTATTCTGTATTGGTAGATCAAATACTCACAGATTCTTGAAATATTAACTGAAGTATTCAGTAAGTTCAAGGATAATGAGTCATTTCATTTTTTCCTATGTTATTTTGTGGAAAATGGGGAAATTATATCCAATATATGAAATTTGATGAGATTAATGAAATATATATGATATATTTAGAATAAAGTGACTATATTATTGAGCAGAGATGTTACATTAGTTCTGTATAGCACATGTCAGATAAATTATTGGTGACATCTTTGATCTTAAAAGATACAACTGGTTTTATTTCCTTTGTTTAGATAGATAGGTGGTACAGTAAAAAGAATGCTAGACCAGATTTAGGAAGACCAAAGCTCAAATCCAGACTCACATACTTAGTTTTGCAATTCTGGGCAAGTCTTGTAACCTCTATTTGTCTCAGTTTCCTCATTTGTAAAATGGAAATAATATATTATCACCTTCCTCCCAGGGTTATTGTAAGCATCAAATGAGAAAATGATTTATAAAATACTTAACATAGTGACTGGAATATAACACTACATAGATGTTCCCTTTCGTTATAGTTACATGTGAAGAACATAAAATAGGAGACTGGAACATATAATATGTGAATGGAATTCATGTTTAATATTTCTAAAATATATTGGAAATATATTTGTAATTAATTTTATTTTTAACTTGTGGGATGAAATAAAAATTTCATGACATAGTAAAATTTTAAAAAGATGATAAAATTATCATGCAAAGTTCTTTGTTTTCTCCTCTTCTGTACCCTAGCGATGACTACTATTACAGACACACACACACACACACACACACACACACAAATATATATATATATATATATATATATATATATATATATATATATATATATATATATATATATATATGGAAACATCTTGTAAAAAGCTTTAAATGTTAAAGAAAGGAGTTTGCATTTTTTTTGCATTTGATCTTAGAGAGAATAAGGTTCCACCAGAATGTGATAAGGAGGGGAATGATATGCTCAAATCTTTGCTATGGGAATATCACTTTAATGGCTGTGTATGGAATGAATTGGAGATGGATAAAATAGAGAAGAATAATTTAATTAGGACTCATTGCAATAGTCTAAGTAAGAGGTGATAATGGCTTGAATTATGGTGGTGGTTCTGTGAGTGATAATAAAGTAACAAATGCAATAAAAAAAAAAACATTAGTAGGGAAGTTGAATTGACAATACTTGGCAACAGATTGGAACAGCATTATTTAGCAATTGGGAAAAAATACTCATTGAAACATTGGGAGGATGCAAGAGCACTGAGAGCAGTGAGCCATATAGCAGGGAAAATGACATCCCTTACAGTGATAGCCACTTTGGTAAGGTAAAATATTTGCTAACATTTCCTTCCTCCTGTTTTAATTTACTAGTCTTACACACTCTGCTCAAAAAGGTTCATTGCATTAAGAACTTCAACATTATTCATAGAAGTGATCTTGTCTTTGATTAGATTGGTTTTCAACTACCTTCAGTATTTAACCATTGTCAGAAAAAAATTGCCAATCCCCTTTCTTGTCTTTTGTCAATGATTTATTTCTCAATGATAGCTAGTCTATTTTCTTTAGAATTTGCTATAAATGTATATAATATCTGTAAAGAAAAGAAAATGTGAGAGTCAGAAGTAATACTGATTTAGACAAAGGTACATGGTATCATTCATGTCATGGTGATTATTAGATGTAAAACTATCCATGTAGGTGGCATCTATGAAACTTGAAGGTGATGTTCTAATGGCTACGTGGAGCCATTTCACTATTTGGGGGCTGCACCCCACTATGATTTCGTATACTAGTATATCATTTTGATTAGGCTTTGATGGTAGGCTGTATATCCCCAATATTCTGGCCAAAGACTTATATATAACTTATAGACTGCCTTCTATAAACACTTCAGCCTGAAACAATTTCAGGAAAAATATTATTCCCAGGGTAGCAACATAGCTCACATTGCTTCCACCAAACACTTCTCTGAAAGGCCTCCCCTGAGCTTAAGCCAGTCTGCTTGCAACATTTCAATTGTTTCATTTTTCTTTTTTTCTTGTGTCTTTGTTGTTGCTCTAAATTAAACTCTACTGGAGACTGAAGCATTTCATATTTTAACAATGCCTGTCAGGAATGCTTTACTGTGCATGATAAAATGTAAACTCTTTAATTAACTTTTTTCATAATAAACACCAGAAACTGTTTTAGCATCTTAATAAGTATATACTTTCAAAGCTATTTATCTGTTTGTTTTTTCTCTGTTGCACATATCTGACTTTTTGATGCTGTAGATACATGAACATCCTATTTTCAGAGAGTCGTTTTATTGTAGTAAAGCTTCCCTAATTTGAACTCTAATAAATCATACTTCTACCATTCAAATATAGACATAGATAATTTTACTGAGTATAATATAAAATAATTTCTTATTGAATTTTTTAGATTATTAGTTGTGGATACAGGAAATACATTCTGAATACAATAGTTTCTCAATTATTGAATAAAGGACTCAAGTGAAATGAATCTAGAAGGAAAAGAAAGATTCAGAAAGGTGCAGATAAAGAAGAAAATACATTCTATGCCTATGCAAATGAATTGAAGTGAAATATGACATTTTAAGTTTAGGGAATTGATCCAACTGTAAATATTGGAAAAATAGAATGGAAATAGTGCAAATAAGACCTTCAACTCCTTATACTAGTAGTAGGGACAAGAGCTTGACTGATGCTACAATTCCCCTTTTAAACTTTCATCAGATTAGTTTTTCTTATGCATAGATTTAATCCTTTTATTTCATTAATCAATTAGAAATTCTCAATAGCTCTTTTATTACCAAAGTCTTTGGCTTGCTAACAATTCAGAGCTTGCCACAACTTAGTATTAGTAGTATGTTTTTGTAGGCTTATTTTACTTTTCTGTCTTTTTACATTTGATTATCAAGCAAGATGATAAAATTTACTTTGTTGCTTTACCTCTTCCTATCTTAACATTCTTATTTATTAAATCTCATCCCTGATCATAACCTAATTTTAAAACCCTGTATATCGTTAAAGATCTAAGTCTTATGTTGTTTCCTCATGAAAGTTGATTCACTATTTCCTTCTTTTATAATCTCCTTGTTTTTCTAAAATCATCCTACTTGCCATCTTATAACACAATTATATTCCATCACAATCATAAACCATAAGTTGTTTAGCCATTCACCGATAGATGAACATCCCCTCAATTTCTAATTCCTTGTCACCACAAAATAAATATTATGAATCTTTTTATACAAACAGATCTTCTTCCTACTTTATTTTTAAAAATCTCTTTGAAATAAAAACCAATGATATTGTTAGATAAAAGTGCAGGCATAATTTTTTAGTCCTTTGGACATAATTCCAAAATGCTCTATAGAAAAGTTGGATCAATTCATAACTCCACCTACAATGCATTCATGTCCCAATTTTCCCATATACCCTTCAAAATTTATTATCCCTTTCTATCATAATAGCTAATCTTATAGGTTCGAGATGGTATTTCAGACTTGTTTAAATGTTTACTTCTCTAATCCAGGGCTTCTTAAACTTTTTTGACTTATGACCCCTATTAACCTGATATATTTTTATATGACTCTGGATATATAGTCATAATTGTCAAATATATAGGTATCTATATGGATATATAGTTATATAAATAAATATGCAAATCAAACATTCACTGGTAATAAATCATAATTTCACAATACCCACATTCAGTTACAAGACTCCATTAATCTGGGTAAACTATTGTTTCTAGTACCACCTTTTATGCTTAAATCATGTACCATTTTGAACTGTCTTAGTATAAGGTCTATAATTAGTTTGTGCCATACAACTATATAGTTTTCCTAGAAGTTTTTGTCAAATAATGAATTCTTATCCCAAAATTTGATGTCTTCAGATTTAAGACACACTTTATTACTATAGTCATATACAACTGAGACTTGTGTACTCAATTAACGCCATTGATCTGTCACTCTATTTCTTATCCAGTAGTTTTGGTGTTTCTTGATTAATGATACAGTTTGAGTTCTAATATGGCTAGGCCACTTTCTTCACATTCATTTTCATTAATTTACTTGAGATTCGTTTATATAGATGAATTTTATTACAATTTTTTCTAGCTCTATAAAACATTTTTGGTAGTTTGACTAGAATGACATAAATAAATTAATTTAGGTAGAATCATTTTTTATTGTATTAGTCTTGCCTACCTAGGAATAGTTAATGTTTTTCCCATTGTTTTGATCAGACTCTATTTATGTAAAAAAATTGATTAGATTATTCATTTGTAATTGTGATTATATAGTTTCTTTGCTTTAGCCATGAGTTTATTGGGAAGGCTTCTCATTTATTCCTTTTACAGATGGTATATGTTTTTAAGTAGATACTACTTATCATTTTTTTAAAAAAAATATTTATTTATTATAGCTTTTTATTTACAAGATATATACATGGGTAATTTTACAGCACTGACAATTGCCAAGCCTTTTGTTCCAATTTTTTCCCCTCCTTCCCTCTCCCCGTCTCCCCCAGATGACAGGTTAACATGTTACATATGTTAACTACTTATCATTTTTAATAAAAGCTACATTTATTTCTATCCTCCCTAGTTTGTTTTTGTTTTTTTAATAGGAATGGTTATAGTATTTTGTCAAAGAATTTTTCTGCATCTATTGAAATAATTACATCATTTCTGGTGGGTTTGTTACTGATATAATCAATAATGCTCTGTTTTCTAACACTGAACCAATCCTGTATTCCTGGTATAAACCCTGTCTAATCATAGTGTATAATACTAGTGATGCTTTTTTATTTAGTAATTACTTGATTGCATATTCGATTTTTCTTTTACATAAACATTCATTAAGAAAATTGGTCTATAGTTTTCTTTTCCTATTTTCATTCTTCCTAGTTGAGATATCAGTATTCCATTTGTATCATAAATATAGTTTTGTTACATTCCTTCTTTGCCTATATTTCCAAATATTTTATGTAGTATTGGAACTAATTGTTCTTTCAATGTTTGGTAGAATTCACTTATGAGTCCTTGGGGAACGTTTCTTATGGAGTTCATGGGTGGTTTGTTCAATTTATTTTTCTAAAATGAGGTTATTTAAGTATTCTATTTCTTCTTCTATTAATCCAGGCAATTTGTTTATTTGTAAACACTCATTCATTTTACTTAGATTGTCAAATTTATTAGCATATAATTGGAGAAAAAAGCTCTTAATAATTTCTTTAATTTTCTCTTCACTGGTAGTGAATTCAACCTTCTAATTTTTTATACTCTTTTGTTTATAAAACCAGATTCAGATGATAGCTTTATTTATTCAATGATTTTCTTTCAAATTTAATAATCTTTCCTTTGATTTTTGAGATTTTCAATTTGGTGTTTAAGTGGGGATTTTAATTTGTTAATTTTCTTGTTCTTTTTTTTAATTGCATGCCCAAGTTATTGATCTATTCTTTCTCTATTTATTGATATAAGCATTTAGATATATAAATTTAAGTACTGCTTTGGCAGAATGCCATAAATTGTTTCATGTTGTCTTATGATTCCCTTAAATAAAATTATTGATTTTTTCTATGATTTGTTATTTGACCAGTCATTCTAAAGGATTAGATTTTTTAGTTGCCAATTAATTTTCAATCTGTCTTTTCATGGCACTTGATTGAGTGTAGGTTTTATAGCATTATGATCTGAAATAGAATGAATTTAACATTTCTGTTTTTCCACATTTGATTATGACATTTTAATGTCCTAATATTTACTCAGTTTTTGTGGGGGTACCATGTACTGCTGAGCAAAAAGGTATATTCCTTTCTATTTCCATTCAGTTTTCTCCAGAGGTCTATCCTAGCTAACTTTTCTAAAACTATGTTCACTTCAATTTAATAAGGTTGGAATTCTCCAACTCGGGACTCAAATAGCCCCACCTAGATAAACCACTTTATCTGATTCCTTGGGATGGTCTCTCACAGAGAAAGGGTTCAAGAAGAATCTCTCCTTCAAGGAGCTTCAAGTGCTTTACCTCATGGCTCATTCCCAAAGTCAGAGAGAGAGAAAAAGAAACAGTTTTGAGCCTCCTTTGTCAATATTGCCCTAAGACCCTTGGTGATCCTTGTTTCTGGGACTGTGCTAAAAGGTAAGGTGAGAGGTAGCTGGTGTTGCTGAGGTTCTAGAAATCTGGCAGCTAATCTGATGCTGAGATGGGTTCCTAATGCTACTGTTTGGGGTGTATTTTTGTATTCCTCCAGAGATACATTGTAGCTAGGGGCTACACCTAATCATGTGATGAAAAGCCAGCACTAGTGGCTACATGTTTGCTTAGGTACTTATACAGTTATAATCTTTCTGTTTGACCAGGGCTACGTTTTTAAAAGATAATAAATTTTTAAAAGGGACATAATGAGGAAGTGAAGGTAAAAGATAGACTCTAAGCTGAATTTTGAAGGAAAAGAGTAATTCTATGAGAAAAAAGAAAGCAATGCATTCCAGATATGGACAAGTCAAACAAAATCATGAATACAGAAGTTGGAGCATTATAGGTGAGGAATCAGAGCTCAAAGTTATTTGGCTGAATCAGGAGTCCATAAAGGGGAATAATATATGAAAAGGCATGAAAGATGGAATCAGATCATGAAGATTTTTAAAAGATAAGCATAAACATTTACATTTTATTTCATAAGCTGATGGAATTGGTTAAGAGGAAAGAAAAAGAAAGAGAGAGAAAAAAAGAAAGAGAAAGGAAAGAGGGAGGGAGGAAAGGAAGGAGGGAAGGAGGGAAAGATCAAAGGAGGGAAGGAAGGAAGGAGGGAAGGAGGAAAGGAAAATAAAAGGAAGAAAAACAAAAAAAAGGAAGGAAGGAAGGATGGGGTTATAAGATGGGAATAAAAAGTATGCAAACAGTAGTTGCCAGGCTTCTAGAACCTCAGCAACACCCGAATATTGACTGGAGTCAAGAAGATATGAGAATAAATGAAGCATTAGATTTTGGATATTTAATCCTAGGTAAAATCTCAATCTCTGTTTGCTTCAGTTTTATCATAGATAAAATGGAGATAATATTCCCTACCTCTCAGGGTTATTTTGAAGATCAGATTAGATAATTTTATAGTGTTTTGAATAGGACCTAGCACATAGTAAGCACTATATAAACACTTTAGCTATTATGTTTATTAAGATAATAAAATAATTGAAATTTATAACATTAAATGTGATTTTAATTTTTCTATTCAAAGAAAATATGTAACAAATTGGATTGAAAAAACAAGTTCATCAAGGTTTCTCACAAGTAATATATTACAACTTTTTAGATAGAATTTTAAAAATAAGAGTTTGACATAAAATTAAAAGTTAAGAAAATCAGAGTTATCAGTAATGATAATTGACATTGTTGAAAAGATTGAAAGAGACAAAGATGTTTAGAAAATAACAAAAAACAACAAATATGTAACAATTTTTCCATTACATGAAATAAATTAATTTAAAGTTAAATTCATGAAAGAAAAGAACAGCTTTACAAATTTGAAAAAAAAAAAAAAGACAACCTAATTTCAATGAACCTCAAAATATTATTATCAGAATGCGACAAATCCAATCATATAATAATGAAGAAATTACAAAATTGAAATACAGCTTCAATGATTTGAAATTAATAGTTATACAAAGATATGCAGTGAGAGGAGATATATGTTTTTTCAAATACAAATGTAATGCTCACAAAAATATTAACATTTGCAATCAGGGAAGAGATGTAAATACATTTTTATAATATAATAATATAATATTTAATAACAGTAGCAAAAATTAATACAATGACATTAGAAATTAAAAAAAAACATTTCATTAACTGACAACTGGGTTAAAAAATCAGAAAAAAAATAAAACATTTTAAAGGCAAAGACAGTATAGAAAGAAGGGAAGGCATAGAGGGACCATCATTAATTTGTACTGGAAGTTATACCCTCCAGAGGCAGATTTAAGATTGCATTTGCTCCCTGATCCTTTTTTAAACATTTATTTTGGACATTATAATGTATTATTGATTCATATTGAGCATCTTATCTTTAAAAAAGAAAAAATATATATACATATACATATATATATATATATATATATATATATATATATATATATATATATATATATATATATATATATATATATAAAGACAAACTGCTATATAACTTGTCCTCCTCACCTAATACTTTTTAGGTTTGGGGAATAATGATAAATATATAAGGGGGAAAACAAGAGTGGTGTAGTGCTATGTCTAGCAAAGCAGGAAAATGTAAATTCAGGAGCTCTTAAAATATGACTAAGCCAAAATTTTTTCTAGTTGTTCCAAAGTGCATTGTATCATCTTAAGTGTTGTGTTTGTTTAGTTATTCAGTAATGTCTGACTCTTTATCACACATTGATAAAGTTTTCTTAGCAAAAGATGCCAAAGTTGTTTTGACTTCTCCAGTGCATTAAGGTAAACAATTTAAGTGAGTTGTCCAGGGTCACAAACAAATAAATGTCTAAGGCTAGATTTGAATTCAGATCTTCCTGACTTCAGTCCTATTGGTCTATTCATTTAGTGGTTATATTTTCTTGTAGTGAATTTTTGGTTGTGTTTTATTTCTTTCCATATCACAATAGGAATATTCAAATGAATATTTGGACCAAAGAGTCAGTATTGCATTTAATAAGAAAACTTTAATCTCTTTCATAGAAAACCAGAGTGAAGCAATGTTTATTGATCTTGACATTATTATTCAGCATCATGCTAAATATTCCAATCATAGATAAAATATATAAAATTTAAAAGTATTGATAAAGAAGATAACATCTCTATTTGTGAACAATGTGATGATTCATTTAGTAAATCCAAGACAATCAATAAAGAGCTGTTATTAGCATATTGTATAAAAGAATAAAAATCACCATTTATATATACAAACAATAAAAATAATATGAAAACATAATACTAAAAAATGTGCATCTTACAATTTTGGCCATTTTAAAGTTGCTGTTCTAAGCATTTTGCATTATTTTAGGTGGATAAATATTGTAATGTGTTTAAGTGCTTCTTTAAAATATGGAAAACAGGTTTAAAAATATATTAAGTATGCTTTGATTTTACCACATGGAAAATATTTTATAATTAATACATACTTTACTCAATTTTAAAGGAATGATTCTTTTGTAGGTAGCAAAGTACATCAGTGTATGGGATCTTATAATTATAGAACATATAAAAATTTCCCACCTATGTTGGAAAAAAGAATCCTAATCTAGTTTTAAATTGTTCAATTATATTTGTCTATTTGATTCAATTCTACAGACCCATCAATTTCTACCTGAAGAGACCCTCCAATAGAGAAAGAAAAATTCTTCAGGTACATGATCTTAGTGGAAAAAGGTATAGTATATAATTTACTCATAATTCTAAATCATGCAAGTTGTGTCTCATCTGCTTTCTACAAAAGAAGCATGTTCTAATATAATTATGATATATTTTGCCTTTGTGTGATGATAGACTCAGCATTATTAAGAACAATCATTGTAGATAACACTGATTTTTATTCCTGTGTGTAGATAAGACCATACAGACATATCACTAGAATTAGAAAATTACTAAAATGCATTTTCTTCTTGGCTGAGTGAGGATACTGGCAGTTTCATTGCTTCAAATAATGCAGATAGAGGGATCAAAAAAACATATACAATGCAATATATTAAATTTTGATGAGTTAAAAAAAGAGGGAGAGGGTAGTTAATCCAAAGAACATGATTATTGCACTAAGATGAGAAGTAACTGACCTTGGCAACAGGATGCTGGCATTTCTTTAACATGTAGTTCCAGTGTTGTATAACTGTCCTTGGGTGTTATATAATTTAAAAGTAACAACCTGCATGTATAGAATCTATACATGTTAATTTTATGGCAGCAGCAGCATCCAGGAAAGTTAAAATGTTCCATGACTTTCCTATAAGAGAAGAAGATAGAAGAGGATCCCATGGTAGCTTAAAAAAAAAATCTTGTGTTTATATAAGTACAATAAAAAATGTAACTATATCGGACCATAATCATTTAAAAAAAATAACCTCCAATATTATGTTCAGAAAGACTGTCTCATTTTCTCACTTCCTTTTGGCAGTTCCCTAGCCTGCTGTAGATTGAAGAAAATAGGAATAAGCATCTTTCGACCACAAACAGATGTGCTTGATAAAGAAAATGTCAGCAAAAATACTAAAGCAATGTGTCACAGCAGCTTTCTGACAGATAGAGGGAAAAGGTAAAAAATGTTCTATCATGTCCGACAAGGTGTTCTTTTTGAGATTTAAAGATCACTGTGCAACTTTAAACATGTTTGTCACTTTGGCTCTGACTGGAGCTATCTGGAGCTTCACAAGAACTTTATCAGCTCAGCATAGGGGGGGAAAAGAAAGAAGCCCATTCCCATTTATCTCAGCCAGGTTCCCTTCAAAGCCAACAAATAAATTACAGTGTACATTTGATACAAATTGATTTCTTAACTCAAATAACAATGTTGTCCTCCCAGTCAGGCCATGTGTCACTCATTCGCAAGCCTGAGTGAAAGGCTCAATCTGTCTGTGTGACAGAAATAGGCCTGACGCATCTCACCGAGGAATGCTAATAATCCAGGCCTGGCCTAGGCCTTTGTGGGCCAGCCATGATAAGGAAAATCAGCCCATCCTGTCACACACAGTGTGAAGGCCTGATCAGTGTTTGTTCCAACAAGCTATATAGGACTTGGAGTTGCCATCCTATTTCATGTAGGAAAATAAGATCTGGTCACTATGGTTAAGATGCCAGTGACTATGATGAAACTGAAGTGAAAGGAAACCCATTGAATATCTTGAACTGATCTTATCAGTGGCTGGAGAAATGAGATATTGGCAGGGGCTGTTGAGATTCTTACAGCTGAGCAGGTTAATAAGGTTGGGAGGCAGACCACTAGCTAATTGGATTTGCTTTGGCTTGATAAACAGTGGCAGGTCTGTTGCCAGGAAAAAAAAAATAAGAAAGAAAAGAAGGAAAGGAAGGAAGGAAGGAAAGAAGGAAGGAAGGAAGGAAGGAAGGAAGGAAGGAAGGAAGGAAGGAAGGAAGGAAGGAAGGAAGGAAGGAAGGAAGGAAGGAAGGAAGGAAGGAAGGAAGGAAGGAAGGAAGGAAGGAAGGAAGGAAGGAGAGGAAATATATATATATACATATGCTTTCCTCTCCAGCTTTGATTTTCTAATAGTCACAAAAAAGAAGAAAAAAAAAGTTGTTTTGACGTTAAAGTTGTCTTCCCTAATTCCCAAGTGAAGAGGCCAACAAAGTCAAACTACAGAACAGTAGTAGGGTTGAGTGATCTGATTTTAATCAAACAGCATTTAACCTTTCTGATGTCCTGAAGTCAGCCTACATCAAAACATCATCACTCCAAGAGCTAACTAGAAGCAGGAGGGGTGGAAGGGAGCCTGTTGAAACTCTGGTGTCCTTTTGGAATGTTCCAAAGCTTTATTCAAAATCCAAAATCAAGGAAGAGATAATGCTAGACTTTTTGTACTATGCTGCACTAGGTGCTTAGGCTGAATTTTTTTTCCTCTGAGATCCATTCAACACATGTAGGAATGTATTACAGATACCTACATATATGAATTTGTAACATAGCATCAGCTCATGAATAAATATGTTTCATCTACCTTCATTTAAACATATGAAATTAAAATGGAATAAACCCATTAAACTTTTTCAATTTATCATTTTCATGTTTCCCTTTATATGATTGTTCTAGTATTGGTATCTAACATTAAGAAGATTAATTTTTATAATGCTTTTAGGTGCTAGATATTATGTTAATTGTTTTGCAGTTGTTATCTTGTTTGATTTTCTGGAAGGTATTTGACAGATGATGAAACTGAGGCAAAGAGGTTAAATAACACCTTACCCAGGATTACACATTTACCAAGGTCTAAGTTCCCATTTGAACTCAGATTTTCCTGACTCCAAGCCGATTACTCTATCTACTATACCACTCAGCTGTCCCTATGTTATCTACACACATTAGAAATGTGGAGAATTTGCAATTAATCATGCTTTACAACCAGTATGATCTAAATCCCCGCTTCCATGGTTTGTGACTCTATATAGGATCTTGTAACTGAATATGGGGATGGCAGAATTATGATTTATTATTAATAAATGTTTGATTTGTATACTGATTTTATATACCTTTATACCTAGGAGTTGTGTAAAAATTTCTCAGGTGAAAAGGGATCACAAGTGGAAAAAGTTTAAGAATCCTTGAAAATTATTTTTTAATGTCTGAATTATTTTAATTCAAAATTCAGAGATGGCTTTAATTAAAATTTGACACTTTTAAATGTTGTTAAATCATTTTTCTGGGACATTTCTAGTGTATTTTGTCCCTTCTATTAAAATTACTAAACTAGCTTGTTTAACTATCGTGTTTTTAGGTATTACTTCTTCAATGGAGAAACTAACAGGAAATTTTCAAATTACAGGATAAAATATGCATACATATATATATATATATATGTATAGATGCATATATATAGATATAGATATAGATATATTTGTATCCATGTGTATGTACCTCCATTTCCATCTCTAGATGCTGTGTTAATTATCTGATTCTAAATGTCAACTCTTACCCAATCAACCTAAACATATCATGTTATAGTGTATTAACATATTTTTGAACAATATTTCATACTCAGATTTTATTTTATATTTATTTTTACAATCATATTTGTTTTCTCCATGAAAGTCCCATCTAAATGCCTCTTTTTGTATACAGGTGATGCAATCTTCTCAAAGGCTATTGTCACAGCTCAATCTCTAATATGAGCTACCAAGCCATAACAAAAGGGAAAGAAAAAAATTATAATTTCGTGAGTCAAAGAACTCTAAGCTTCTTAGTTCCTCATATTTACTTAATTCCCAAAATCTACGATTCTATTCTAATTTAATTATATACAGAGATAGTCAAACCTCTGATCTTGCATTCACTTATGTGTTCTACTTCTATGATCATGAACTCCAAAATTATTTTGGAACATAAGCTTTTATTACCCCATCTTTTCCTACTCTATATGAACCTTATTCCTAGTCTTCAGCCTCACCATGACCTCTGAGTTATCTACTGCTCTGTCCTTTCTCAGGCAACTAAGTCTATATTAACTCTCTTTAATTTTTGGATCTTAGTCCATCTGGTAAACTGATTCACCTCTATCTTACCACTATTCTTGAATCCCTTGTCCATCTATATGCTTCTTTCAATCATTTATTTATGGTGGTGAATAGAGCTACAGGAAATCATACCAGGCTGAAGGGAGTCTGCTATAAATGTACGCCTTTCTCACTACAGAAAGGCCAACTTTCTAGTTCTCCCTAATTGCTTTGCTATTCCCTCTTCAAAGTGGTTTTTCCAAGTCTTATCATTCTTCAAGCTTCCCACCTCCACACTTTCTGCTGAAGATTTTGCCTCATTTTTTTAATCAAAAATTTGAGATGATACAAATTTTTGAGTTCAAATCTAACCTCATTCACTTACTAGTTAGTTGTGTTATCCTAAGAAATTCACTTAACCTGTTTACTTCAGTTTCTTTATCTAGAAAATAGCTGGAAAAAGAAATTGGAAACCATTCCAGTATCTTTGCCAAAAGCAAATGAAAAAACAAACCCAAATTAGGACATGAAAAGTCTGAACAACAACAATTATTTAATTCCTTTCCATTCTTTTTGTTCTTAACAGTCATCATTCTATCCACTCTGAACACCAGGTCTAGTTCATTTTTGATCCTCTTTTTCTTAATATAACAAAAACATTGACCACACAGTCACATCTCTTTTCATACCTTCATACTCTTTTCCCCCACATCCCTGAAGACACTTTGTATTATTCTGTGCTTCCTTCAACATTCACAGCTCATTATAAGTTTTAGCACTCATGATTCTATTTTTATAGGATTATTCTTATATTCATTAGCTAACTAGCCATCATAAATATTTCAGTCTTGTTTAGTGATAAAGATCCAGAGTAGAATTTTTTCTTGTTGGTTCCTTCATCATTTTGTGAATAAAAATATCATTAAAGCAAATCAAGAGGTTATTAAGAGCTCTGTTATTGGAAAAGAAAGATAGTTTAATTAAATATTTTGTAATTGAGGTCTTTCATCATTAGTATGTAATAATCTAATGCAAAGTCTGCCATTTTCTCCAGATAACTCATATATTTCTTCATTATGTCCTAATGGTCCATAATATTCTCTGACCATTGTTTCTTCTTCCAGTAAATGTCAGGTAAATATTCTCATGTTTTCATATTTTCACCTCCTAAGAGTATACATTTCTAATATCTCATCTTACCCCATACCCTTAAACCTATTTTTTCCTTTGAATAAGGTATATACAACCAGTGTGATATTCAGCCATGATTTCATCTCATCAAATTCCAGTAATACTTATGAAGTAAAATTGATCTTCTTGTATCAGGATTGATAGTTTCTTTGGCTTGTTGCCTATCTTGTAAGCATTCATTTTTAGATGTTTTTAAAATAAAAACCTTGAATTTTGTGATTGAGTCTTTTTTGAGTCTCCTCTGCAAATTGGGTACTTTAACAATTATTTTCCTTCCTTATCGAGATACTATATACAATCTATCCCAGAGTTCTTATCTGCCATTAATTTTTTTTAGTTCATTTGTACCTAGTGACTTGAATTCATGAAAATAAATTAAATGCCATCTCCCCACATATTTTTCTGTCTAAAGATTATTCTTCTTGGCAAAAAGTAAAGAAAATATTTTTTTTAATTGAGTTGAACAGCTTTACTTTCTGTCTTTATAATTCTTTATCATGATCTCATCTACCTTGAGAAGTAGTATTAACCCCATAGCCATCCACCTTCCATGCTCAATTTATTTCTAATAAAGCTAAAAATACTATTTTTCCATCTGCCTTCTGTTTCTCCTTGTTTTGGATCTATACTTAAGAAATGTTTATTATTTTTCCAACCTCTGGTTCTTGAATTTCTTCATATAACTATAATCATTAAGCACTTATTGATTGACTTCTTTGTGTCATATGCAGGGTTTGAGATTAATTGGATCATAACTGCCCAACATTAATCTAGTTGTTTAATTTTGAATAAAATAAAACTTTTCATAGATATATTGCATAATTCTCATCATAACACATTCTGACTCATGTAGGGGCATAGGATTGAGAGAAGAAAGACTCAAATATACTTTGTTAGGATTTCTAATTTATCTTGCTATTTGCTCATTTTTTATCTATCTAGGTTTTTTCTGGAATGATGGTACCTATTGTTTTTCTTCTTACCATATTTTTCTTAAGTAATTTTATCATTTCCTCAGAATTTACATATTAAAGTCCTATTGATTACATTTATAAAACCCTAGGCAAATACAGTTATGCCAGACCTCTTTAATTTTACTCCATCTCTGACCCTAGAAATTGTCATTGACATAATTTAAGCCAAAGTGTTAAAATCCTAATCCTTTTCTCAGACACTATCTTTTGATCAGCTATTCACTTTCTATATATTACTTTTTCTCAATCAAGCCCTCTGCTTTTATCAGTGCCAGTCCGGAAATATCTTGGATTTTTAAGGACTTTTGTTTCATAGTCCAGACACTAAGGTGTTTTCTTGATTCTTTAGAGCAATATCATCTGTCCTTATGTACATGACTAGAATGAACAGGAACAAGTTTTATTTTTTTTTCATAAAACCATTAGAATAAATAATATTTCCCCCATGTCAGATATCTTATTTTTAAATCTTAGTTATCTTTTGGGAATGGAAACAGATTCTATTCAACAAACATTTCTTAAATGACTACTATACTTAAGGCAACACGTATGTAATAATGAAAATAATAACTTTAGTTCCTGTTAAAAAAAAACCTATAAGTTAATAGAAAAGAAGAATCATATACACAAAAAGCACATATATTTAAGTGTAGTAAAATATAAATATAAAGGAATAATTCAGGCAAAATTCATTAAGAAGTCATAAAAGAGAAATAGAACTTTAGTTGTGTGTGGAATCAGGAAAGAATTAAGGGAAGCTTCATAAAGGAGAATAAAAATAATGTAGCCTTTCAGTAGAGATAATTTGAATGAGAAGAAATAAAGTGGAGGGGAAGGTAAGGGGTATCTACCCAACACATTGAGGATAACATATATCAAAGCACAGAAACCAGAGTAGGGTGATTGTATAAAAATAAACATAAACACGCACAATCATAAGAAAACATTTAAATGCATACATTCATAATATTATTGGATTTTATGGAAGCCACAAATTGCATGGAGAACCACCCAGCATCAGCATAACTTTGATTTAATTCTTTCCTCTGACAATTATTGTCTTTTTGATCCCAAGCAAATCACTTAAACCTTAGTATTCTAGACAACTCTAAAACAATGCTTCACCATTGACAAAGGAAATTTCCTTTTTGAAGAGCTCTATAAATTGATGATATCTCAGGTTCAGGTGAAAATGGGGTTCAGGATTCAAAGCTGAAAATGACCTCTAGGATCACCTAGATCACTTTTGTAAAGGATAAAAGTGAAATACGCAAAACTAAACAACTTGCCCCAAATCATGCAAGTAGTAAGTAGTAGAGTCTGGTTTTAAATAAATTTCACTGACTATAAATCCAGTATTCTTTTTATTATCTTATGACTTATGTAGAAGAAGTTATATTCAATTTTATGAAGGAAAACAAAACTTATTTTCCTGTTCTTTTGGTGATATGATACTGTCAGAATAAGAAAATACTTCTGATGATAATTGTATCTGAGACATAATAATGTATACATAAATATATTTACATATTGTGTATAAATAGACTATGGGAAGATTATTCTCATACTATTATTATTCTCATTATTATTCTTATGCCTAACAATATATTTATATTGAATTTAATATATTTATAGTAAGTTGAACAAAATGAAAGATATCAAATCTTAGTGAAAGAGCTGACATAGTTTCATTTTTAAAAAGCATTTGTCAAAGCAATGACAATGCAGAATGGTCAGCTTGCTTAGCAATACATTTTTAAACTCTAAAATTAAAGTTGATCTTGCTTTCTAGAGGAGAAAAAAAACCCTAACAACTCTATTGAATAAGAAGTATTGGACCACAAAGAAAGTTATATGGTAGAGCAACATGAAATGACTTAGGCCAAATAAAAAAAAAAAAAAAGAAAAAAGAAACAAATTTAAATACATTTTATTTAAAATTAAGATTCAAGCTTGTTTGTAGAGAAAGAAAAATCTTTCATAATGTTGAGTGTTTTTCTGAGACAGCATCCTGATATAAAATTGGCTTTATCCAACAATATTTTATGTATAATGATTTCCTCCTTTAACATTATATTTTATTGCCTTTGTACACACTTTAACACTCCATGGCAATAGAAGCATGGAGCAGATATAGGAACATCGAAAATATTTTATATAATGAAATTATGGTGAAAAATATGTCAATTAAATTAAATTTAAATTAAATTAAAATTAAAATTATTTCATTAAAGAAATCTGAAAGAATTCTTTGAGTTTTTCACACAGGAGATATAAGAATTAGGACTGAGAGATATGTTAGATATCACACAGTTCAATGCCTTCATTTTACTGAGAGGACTTCAAGTGACTTGTCCTAAATCACATAAATAATTAACAAAAGAGCCTGAATTTGAGTACATAGATCCTCTGTCTCCCAGATGAAATATATACATCCACACACTCTGATAATCAGAATTTTGTTATGTTAATGTATGATATTTATGACAAAAAAAATCACAGGTTTCAAACCCATGTATAGTATTATTTAATTGATCACTCCATTTTTTCATATTGATCAATGTAATTGCATTATTTGCATTTCACTTTTAATAGTATTGTCTACCTAAGTTTTGCTTCAAAGGGGAGAAAATCAAATTAAAGAATAAATACATTTACTGTTCTGTTCAACATGTTTTTAAATCAATGACAGAAAACTGTTTATATGTTGGACAAAAAAAGTTCAGATTAAATTTTTTGTATCAGTTCTGCTACATTTCTATTCTAAACTCCATGTCACTATGGAATTGTAAGGAAACTAGGCAGTATTATACTTTTCTAAAGTTAGAAACATCCAAGTAGATCAAGTGGACAAAATGCTGGATTTAAGAGTTAAGATGACCTTATTTCAAACCCAACTGAGACACTTAACTGGCCATATCATTCTGTGTCAAGTCATTTACCCTTTCTCAGCCTCAGTTTGTAAAAATGGAGATAAAAATAGCAACTACTTTCTAGATCTATTGAAAGGAAATAATAAGGTAATATTTGTAAAGCTCTTTTCATGTCATAAAGCATT
Source organism: Sminthopsis crassicaudata (assembly GCF_048593235.1). NCBI lineage: Eukaryota > Metazoa > Chordata > Mammalia > Dasyuromorphia > Dasyuridae > Sminthopsis > Sminthopsis crassicaudata. The sequence goes on along the minus strand of NC_133617.1, from coordinate 344,327,273 downwards.
ATATAAATTCTGGTTTTTATTATTAGAAAGGACTTGAGTAAAAAGGCCAATATGGATAATACATACATATATATATATATATGTATGTATATATATATATATATATACATCATAAAAGGACCAGACTAACTAGGAATAGAGAGCCTTACTAATAGGCTGACCACAGAAAGATAAATTTTTTTTGGCAGTAGAAACTCAAGATGAATGTCTATTCAATTGCCTTCTATAATTTGTGATCTGTGTCAATGAAGAAAGTAATTGCGTTGCCAAAATCATGGACTCTTCATATTTTCCATTAATAGCTCAACAATTTGAAACAATGGACATCATTGACATGATGGAATTTAATAGAGGTAAATGTAAAACACTATTGAAGTCCTTACTAAAAAATTCATACTAAAATTCCTAGGTCTTTTTCATATAAACTATATTCAGGATAGAAGGAAATTAGCTTGACCATATTTTGTGTGAAAAAGACCTAAGGAATTTTAGTTGATTATAAAGTCTATATGAATTAAAATAGTTACAGTATTTGATGGTATATGGCTACCAAAGAAATTAATATAATCTTATATTGTTTTAATAAAAACTTTCTTTCTGTCTGTGTATGTGTGTGGGGGGGGCATTTGTCTCTTTGGCCAAATAATAAAACCCCTTAACAGAATATGTTTTTAAAAGTATAAAATAAAAGGTAAAGAACTAAAAAGGACATACATTTTCCCAAAATGAAATTCATAAAATGATTTAGATACCAGATTAAAACCCTCTCATCTACAAAAAAAAAAAAATAGAGACCCTAAATGTACAGTGTTTGACCAGATCTAGAGAAATGTGCCCAGAAGTTGGTTATGTTCAGAGCTTTATGCAACATTTTGGAATAAGGGACAAATTGTACCTATGAGTTAGGGTGTGACAATGAGAACTAAGAGTATATGAATGCAGGAAATTGTGCAGCCATTACAATGATAACCAGGATGGTAAGCAATTTTAAAATCATGTCACATAATATGAATTGAAAGGATAAAAAAAGGATGCTTAGCTTGGGAAAGAGACTAAGAAAGCACTTGATAAATATCTTTTGACAAATAGAATTTTCTTATGGGAAAAGAGATTAGATATTTTGTGCAACTCCAAAGAATACCACTTTAATGGTCAAAAAGTTTAGAAACAGTATAAGGAGGAACTTTCTAATTATTAGTGTTATCTAAATTAGAGTGGTTGCCTTGTGTGCCTCTTTACTATAAATATTCAAGCACAGATTGCCTGATTACCAGTCAAGTATGCTATAGACGAGATTGACTCCTTTTGAGAGGTTTAACTTAACAATTTCTGTGAATATGAGGTGTGCTTAGGTTCGCACAGTAAATGAATGGAAACAGAAGGTTCAGTTTTACATTTCCTAAAATAATGCTTTTATATTGAACCTCACTTTAAAATGAGTATTTTCATGTGAGTGGCAATGAGAAAGAAAGATCAACAGAGAAATACTTTATATGTTGAAGTTTAAGTCTGCACATTGCCTAATGTCTAAAGCAATGAGACTATATTAGCAAACAAATGAAATAAGGCTGTGTTTACATAAGTACTGACAAGAGTAGTTATTTGGTTTATGGAAATTCTTCCTTCATTGAAGTTATTATTGCTCATTAGTAAATGAAAATGTTTTTGAATGAACACAAGTATTTGTGTTGAATTGAATGGGTCTTACATTTTAAAAAATCACATCAATCATAAGATCATCAATTTCTTTATGTATGAATATTCAGCAAGTGCATAAGTTCCTGTTGTAGATGTTGTTTTGACTGCCACATACGAAGATTAAGAAAAATAAAACGTATATACTTGATTTCTTGATTAGTATAGAAGTCTGTGTGTGAAGGCTACTGCATGTAGTTGCATACAGAAAACCTGGCAGGTTTACAGAGTTTCTGGGAGGTCTCTGCCCTCAGTGCTAATACACACTAAGTGAGACCAAAGAGAAAGTGAATGAAGAAAGGATAAAGAAAACATTTTATTTTACATTTATATGTAAAAAAATTCACTTTTGCAGCTCCTTTAATTTGAGAACGTATGGCAGAGTGAGAAAATCAACTTAAGACTGAAAGGATCCCTGTTAGAGAAAACAAGCCAATATTTTTAGAGCAGTTTGTTGATCTTGGTGATGAATACAATATTCATTTTTAACTTTTTTAATGACAGGATTTTTCTATTCTTATTTTCATGGAATACATAACATGCATGCACTGCTGTGGTGTGGGCTAAGAAGAAGAAAAGGAAAAAGAAAAGGAAAATGGAGAAGATAAAAATACATTACAAATGCCTCCAGGGGCATTAAAAAAATGTCTTTCCTTCACATGTCCATATTCTTGAAATATTCTAGCATTCAGTAGAGAATAGGAAAATTTCTTGGACACACACACACACACATACACACATATACTAAGACAATAGTACATACTAAATTACTTAATTAGGCTATCTACTTGCTAGAGCCCTGAGTCTACAGGCAGGAGCCTTGAGTTCAAATTAGGATTGAGACATTTCCTAGCTGTGTGACTCTGAACAAGTCATTTAATTTCAATCTGCCTCACCATTCTCATAATAAAATGCTGTAGTGATTAAAAAATATTTAAGAAATATAGGTCTCTGGGTAATTTAATCATTTTATTGATGATGCTAGAAGTTTATTAATAAAAAGTGGATCATTTGGTCATCTCTCTTAGACCAAAGATCCTAATGTTGGTATGCTTTAAATGTCCTTTGAAGAGTAGGTATTCCTGAGGGGTAGCAATCAACTTTGATTGATTAACACAATGGATGGCAAGCTATCTTGTAATACATGACGTGGGTCGCTCAAATATTAGCCAAAGATACATCAATTACCATATCAGCTATCTTGATAATAATGAAAATCATCATTTCCCCAGCCCCATCTGAGTAAATAAAGTTAGCAAAAAATAGCTCAAACTTAATTTCTTTTACTTTTTGATTAGGTCTTTGGGCAAATCACTAAAAAAGGTTTCATATAATGGTTAGATTCTGAATGAGAAAGTAGAACAGGGGGAAAATTTTAGTATTAATAATAATTCTTTATTAAATATAATAGAACATATTAACTTCTTATAATGCAGGTAATAATGCTACCTACCATTTAGAGTTATTGTGAGTATCAAATGAGATCATAAGTGTAAAAAGGACTTATCACAGTGTCTGGTACAAAATAGGTATTATATAAATTATTATTTCTTTTCCCTTCCTTGTTTACCACATACAAAATGATCCTGAAGGAATAGATTCAATACTAGAAACTTGGGAGAAAGTTCATTAGAAGTTTGGAGGATAGTCCATTGTTTTAAGAAGGCTTGTCCAAGTAGAGTGCTGCAGTTAGTAATTTCAGTTGATTTGGGGAATTATGGTTGTTGTTGTTTGCTCTTTGTTCTTTTTTTTTCTGAATTCTTTTTTTTTTTTTTAATTTTAATAGTTTTTATTTACTAGATATATGCATGGGTAATTTTACAACATTGACAATTGCCAAACCTTTTGTTCTAATTTTTCCCCTCCTTCCTCCTCCTCCCCAGATGTCAGGTTGACCAATACATGTTAAATATGATAAAGTATAAATTAAAAACAATATATGTATACATGTCCAAACAGTTGTTTTGCTGCACAAAAAGAATTTGACTTTGAAATAGTGTACAATTAACCTGTGAAGGAAATCCAAAATGCAGGCAGACAAAATTAGAGGGATTGGGAATTCTATGTAGTGGTTCATAGTCATCTCCCAGAGTTCTTTCGCTGGGTGTAGCTGGTTCAGTTCATTACTGCTTATTGGAACTGATTTGGTTCATCCCATTGTTGAAAATGGCCACATCCATCAGAATTAACCATTCAACATTGTTGAAATATACAATGATCTCCTGGTTCTGCTCATTTCACTCAGCTTCAGTTCATGTAAGTCTCTCCAGGACTCTCTGAAATCATCCTGTTGGTCATTTCTTACAGAACAATAATATTCCATAATATTCATATAACACAATTTATTAGCCAATTTCCAATTGATGGACATCCACTCAGTTTCCAGTTTCTAGCCACTACAAAGAGGGCCACCACAAACATTCTTGCAGATACAGGTCCCTTTCCCTTCTTTAAGATCTCTTTGGGATATAAGCCCAGTAGTAACACTGCTGGGTCAAAGGGTATGCACAGCTTGATAACTTTTTGTTGCTCTTTGTTCTTAAAGAGGACCATGACATCAGAGAGGTGATGCCATGACTTGCAAGTTGGATTTAAGTGAGGGAAGGCTGTGCAAAGTCACCTGCCTCACTTTCCCCTCCAGGCCATCTGACTTTGGCTTTTTTAAGTTAAAGTCTTCAATAGGTCTCTTTGACTGAGACTGCACCCGTTCAGTGATTAAGTCTAGATAGCAACTGAGACAAAGAATGTCTTCTTTTACCAAGTCCCACCCCTCTCAAATAAAAAAATAAATAAATAAATAAATAAGCAAATAAATAAATAAATAAATAAGTGAATCTGGGAGGGCAAGGTTCTGGAAGAGAAAGTGAGGCAAATGATCTAGAACAGCCTTCCCTCACTTACATCAAATACACTTGTATATCATGACATCACTTTCTTGTTGCCATGGTCCTTTTTGAGAATGAAAGACAACAACAACCTCTTTGAATAAAGCTGGCCCACAAACTTAAATTAGTCAGTTGGGAAACTCCTTCCTTCCTCCTTTCCTCCCTCCATCTTTCCCTCCTTCCCTTCCTTCTTCTATCCCTCCCTCCATTATTTCTTTCTTTCCTTCCTTCCTTCTTTCCTTTTCTCTTTCCTTCCTTCTATACTTCCCTCCTTCCTTTTTTCTTTTTGTTCTACCCTCTTTCCTTTCCTCCCCCTTCCTTCCCCCTTCCATCTTTTCCTCCTTCTATCCACTTAGTATATCATTCTCTTATCTATAGATACTCTTAAAAACATTTTTTTCTCTTTGGCACTTCTAAACCCTCCCAAGATATCTTGTGGTTTACTGGCTATATTTCTTTCTTAAGGACCATGCTTTAAAATCAAAACCAGTCAGATTCTTATTGTTCACCAATAGGTCCTAGGCCAAGTGACATTCAGGCATCGATTGATTCAGATTGAATGTAAACAACAATCTTTTCTGCTTTGGCCAGAAACTATGAGGGTCTGCCCCTTCTGAGATATCATGGATACCCTAATCATCAGAGGTTTAGAGTGCTGTTGGCCATAGTGATTGAGTTTGACTACTTCACAAATTTATCTATGATTAGTCTAATTCTGTATTTCTTTCTTTCATCCTTCCTTCCTCCCTCCTTCCCTTCTTCCTTCTCTATTTCTTTCTCTCTCTCTCTCTCTCTCTCTCTCTCTCTCTCTCTCTCTCTCTCTTTCTCTCTCTCTCTCTCTCTCTCTTTCTTTCTTTCTTTCTTTCTTTTTAGAGATGAGTAGAGAGCCAGTATATAATATGTTATATTTATTAGTTTATCCATGTGATGTAAAATGATTTTATATTATGACGGTAAAAAATATCATTGTAGATTTTGTGATATAACATGATAGGATATCTGTGGAATGACATAGTAGATAGAGACTCAGCTTCCAAACCAAGCCAATTTCATATAAACTGTTAGGCAAGTTACTAAACCTTTTACTTCCCTAGGCTATTCTGTATGACTATAAATTATGGAGATATGCCAAAATGCACTGTTAGAAGTAAGTTCTTTTCCTAAGAGTTGTTTTTTTCTTTTGAATGTGACTGATATAACATATCCATTTCCTATTCCTATAATAGGTTATATGATATGGTATGATGTAATATGGAAATATAATAGAATAAAATGTAATATAATGTATAAGTTAACATAAGAAGCTAGGATAATCATGATAGCATTTCACCTCTAAAGTTTTTTTTTTGTCAGGGGCAGCTAGGTGGCGCAGTGGATAGAGCACCAGCCCTGAATTCAGGAGGACCCGAGTTCAAATTTGATCTCAGATACTTAACACTTCCTAGCTGTGTGACCCTGGGGAAGTCACTTAACCCCAGCCTCAGGAAAAAATAAAAAATAAAGTTTTTTTTGTCATATATTTTGATGGAGAATGATTGAGAAAATGAATATATTCCTGTCTTTTAGCATCAACAGTGTCAATACAGAATTCCTTTTCTTAAAGAATAAAGTTAGGAAAAATAAACTTGGATCAATTGAAATTATAATTGTAAAATGCTTAACACAGATTCTGGCACATAGTTACTACTATACAGATGTTAATTATCATTGCTATTAACACTTATTATTTAAGACCAAAAAATAAGTATCAAACATAATGGGGATCCAGTTGAAACTTTGACAGTAATATGATAATGAAACAAGTATTTCTCCTTTCTTTACTTTTAGTCTGGAAATATTAACAATACCAATAAGACACAAAAAAGGAATTAGCTTATACAAATAGTAGAAAAAACAATACCTGTTTGTTGAGACTATAAAAGTTTATTTGGAAAACCTCAGGCAAGCAGCAAAGATAGTAACTGAGACAAATAACTTCAACAATGTGGCAGGCTACAAATAAATCTTCATAAATCAATAGCAATCCTTTAAAATCATTACAAAATAGAAAGAATAAGAAAAAAAAAGGAAATCCTTTTACAAATAACTACAGAATGCATAAAAATATCAGGGAGTTATTTTCAAAACCACAGTAGGTCCTTGTGGTTTTTCAAGTTTCTTCTTAAAGAATAATTATAAGAATAATAAGCAACCCAAATGGATAGAGAAATATTAAGTGTTCATGGCCAGGCCATGTCAATATGATAAAAATGACAACAAAATTAATTTATCCTCTTAATGCTACATCAATTAATTTACCCAAGAGAGACTTTTTAAAACTTTATAAAATGACAAAAATGATTTTAAAAATGTTATAGAATATCAAAAGAAATGAAGAAAAAAAAGTAAGGTTAAAGGAAATAATAGTTCCAGACCTCAAATTATATTATAAAGCAGCAGTCATCATAGCCATCTGGTATTGATTTAAAAAAAAAAAAGCTAGATCAATGGAATATGCTGGGGGAAAAAGATTCCAGAACAACAGAACTCAATAATCCAGTTTTTGATAAAATGAAAAACATAAATTACCTACTGTTTGATTAAAAAAAAAAAAACCTGTTGGGAAAACTAGAAAGCAGTCTGGCTCACATTAGACTTATACCAACACCTTACATTGTATTGTATCATACATTCCAAATGTCTACAAGACTTAAATATTAAAGCCTATGCTTTAAAAACTATTAGAAGAGAGTAGAATCTAAAATTCTCAGAGTTATGAATAAAGATATATTTTAACCAAATAAGGAAACAAAGCATTTTCAAAAGATAAAATTGACATATTTAATTGAAACTGAAAACATTTTGTACAGATAACATTCATGCATCTAAGATAATAAGGGAGTGAATTTGAAAAGCATCATTGGATCAAAGTGATCTGATAAAGTTTTGATATTATATATATATATATACATACATATAATACATATATGCATATACACAGGTACACACATACATATAATTAATAAATATGTAAGACATATATACGTATACACAAATATATTCCAATAGATAAAATATATAAATAAACAGTTCTAAAAATATTCACAACCAAATAAAAAATGTCCCAAATATTAATAATAAGAGAAATGTTAATGAAAACAAGCCTGAGATTTATTTGATACCCTAAAAACTGGAATGACAAAAAATGAAAGAACTCAAAGTTAGAAGGGTTATGAAAATATAGGCATGATAATACATTCTTAGTCTAGCTTAGAAATGGCACAACCATAATTGAAAGCAATTTGAAATTATTCAAATAAACTGACTAAAAGTTTCATTCCTTTGACCTAAGGACTCCAAAACGAAACTAATACCCCCAAAAAAACACATAAGAAAACCAAAAATCTATAAATACTCCAAAATATTTATAGCAGCATTTTTTATTATAGAAAAAATTTAAAGCAAAGTAAATGCTCATTAATTAGGAAATGGCTAAATAAATTGTGGCATTTGGATATAATGGAATATTATTCTGTTGTAAGAAATTATGTGTTTGATGTATATAGAGAGGCACAGAAAGATGTACATGAACTGATGCAGAGTGAAATAAGCAGAGTCAAGAAGACAACATACACAGCAATTCAAAAAGGTAAATGATAGAACAATGACATACCAAAAATTTAAAAGTAAATGTAACAAAATTTTAAAAATCAAGTAGCGCTTGAATGAAAAGATAGGGAAAAAAAACACACCCTTAAACTTACCTCTTTGCAGAAGTGGGAGAACCACAAGTGTTATATACATTGCATGTTTTTACTTTTTCAGTATCTTGATCAGTTCATCTGACTTTTTTCCTCTCTTTAAAATATTACTTGTTATTAGGAATGGCTCTCTGAGAGATTAAATTGAAAGGAGTACATAGGATATTGTGATAATATCCTATATCAATCAATATCAATATCAATAAATATATCAATGAAATAATTTTAAAATGGGAAAAAAGAAGAGAGGATTTTATAGCTTGAAAGGTGAGAAAGTCTGTATGAAAGATGTTATATACTATGTAATACAGTAACTATAAATCAGTTTTCATTAATTTATACCATTATCCTTCCCTGAATTATAAAGACTAAAGTAGTAAGAAGGAAATATTGTTGTTGAGTCATTTCAGTTTTCTTCTTGATGCTGTTTGATGTTTTTTGTCAAATATTCTGAAGTGGTTTGCAATTTCATCCTCCAGCTCATTTACCTCATTTATTTACAAATAAATAAAATGAGGCAAACATGGTTAAGTGACTTGCTTGAAGTCACATAGCTAGTAAGTGAATGATGCCAGATATGGACTCAGGAAGATGTGTAGGACTCTACTTCCAGGGATCTATCCACTGTATTACCTGTCTGCCTTTAGAAGAAAATCCAAAGACATCAGTACACTTTTTAAAGCTCGCTAATCTGATAGTTCCCAGTATTGTTCAGCCAAAATTAACAAATCCCGTTTTCTCATGAAATGAAATTATTCATTTACTTATTTTTAAAAGAAAAAATATTTTTTAATTTTTAATTTTTAAAATTAACTTTATAATAATATTTTTGACAATACATATGCATGGGTAATTTTTTACAACATTATCCCTTGTACTCACTTCTGTTCCGAATTTTCTCCTATTTCCCTCCATCCCCTCCCCTAGATGGAAAGCAGTCCCATACATGTTAAATGTGTTATAGTATATCTAGATACAATATGAGTGTGCAGAACCGAATTTCTTGTTGCACAAGAAGAATTGGATTCAGAAGGTAAAAATAACATGGGAAGAAAGACAAAAATGCAAACAGTTTACACTCTCCTTCTCTGGATATAGCTTCTTCTGTCCATCATTGATCAATTGGAACTGAATTAGGTCTTCTCTTTGTTGAAGATATCCACTTCCATCAGAATACATGCTCATACAATATCGTTGTTGAAGTGTTTAATGATCTCCTGGTTCTGCTCATTTCACTCAGCATCAGTTCATGTAAATCTCTCCAAGCCTCTCTGTATGGTTATTTCTTACTTATATTCCATAGCATTCATATACCATAATTTACTCAACCATTCTCCAATTGATGGGCATCCATTCATTTTCCAGTTTCTGGCCACTACAAAAAGGCTGCTACAAACATTTTGGCACATACAGGTCCCTTTCCGCTCTTTAGTATTTCTTTGGCGTATAAGCCCAGTAGTAGCACTACTGGATCAAAGGGTATGCACAGTTTGATAAATTTTTGGGCATAATTCCAGATTGCTCTCCAGAATGGCTGGATTCTTTCACAACTCCACCAACAATTTATCAGTGTCCCAATTTTCCCACAGCCCCTCCAACATTCATCATTATTTGTTCCTGTCATCTTAGCCAATCTGACAGGTGTGTAGTGGTATCTCAGAGTTGTCTTAATTTGCATTTCTCTGATCAATAGTGATTTGGAACACTTTCATATGAGTGGAAATTTCAATTTCATTATCTGAAAATTGTCTGTTCATATCCTTTGACCATTTATCAATTGGAGAATGGCTTGTTTTCTTATAAATAAGAGTCAATTCTCTGTATATTTTGGAAAAGAGGCCTTTATCAAAATCTTTAACTGTAAAAATGTTTTCCCCGTTTGTTACTTCCCTTCTAATCTTGTTTCATTAGTTTTGTTTGTACAAAAGCTTTTTAGTTTGATGTAATCAAAATTTTCTATTTTGTGATCAATAATGATCTCTAGTTCTTCTTTGGTCACAAATTCCTTCCTCCTCCACAAGTCTGAGAGGTGAACTATCCTCTAATTTATTTATGATCTTGTTCTTTATGCCTAAATCATGGACTCATTTTAACCTTATATTAGTATATGGTGTTAATTGTGGATCTATATCTAATTTCTGCCATACTAATTTCCAGTTTTCCCAGCAATTTCTGTCAAATAATGAATTCTTATCCCAAAAGTTGGGATCTTTGGGTTTGTCAAACACTAGATTGCTATAGTTGTTCACTCTTTTGTCCTGTGAACCTATCCTATTCCATTGATCAACTAGTCTATTTCTTAGCCAATACCAAATGGTTTTGGTGACTGCTACTTTATAATATAGTTTTAGATCAGGTATAGCTAGGCCACCTTCATTTGATCTTTTTTTTTTTTTTTTTTTTTTCATTACTTCCCTTGAAATTCTTGACCTTTTATCCTTCCATATGAATTTTGTTGTTATTTTTTCTAGGTCATTAAAATAGATTTTTGGGAGTCTGATTAGTTTAGCACTAAATAAATAGATTCATTTAGGGAGTATTGTCATCTTTATTATATTCACTTGGCCTATCCAAGAACACTTAATGTCTTTACAGTTATTTAAATATGATTTTATTTTTGTGGCAAGTGTTTTGTAATTTTGCTCATATAATTCCTGACTTTCCTTTGGTAGACCGGAAGTGTCTCTGCACTGGGAAGCACAGTGGCTGCTGTGAAAGTTTCCCTGCTGTGGAAGTTCTACTGCCTCAAGCCAAGCCCCACACTGTGCAGATTAGAGGCTTCTCTGGGCTGTATCCCAGTGCTATGCAAGTTTTTAACTGCCCCAAGGAAAATCCCTGTATTGTAGAATGGGGCTGCACAGCCATGCTGTGATCTGTGCTGAGTCACTTCCAGTTTTGGGTACCTATACACAGACTATAGTTTCTGGTGTTTTTTAAAGTGCCTTTGATTTCTCTGCTGATCTGCTGTTGTGCAAGTGGAGTAAAGCAATCAGCCTATGCCAGAGTTGTCTGTCTCTGTAGCTTTTCTAACCCCAGAGGCCTTCCCAGCCCAATCTGCACAATGTGCCAGCCTTGTTCTATCTCTGTCTGTGCTGGTCTTTTCCTGCCCCTCAGGACAGACCTTTTCTGACAAAATTCCTGATTCTCTTTGTCTGGTAAGTTGTTGTACTTCTAATCTCCGTAGGTTTTACCAGTTAAGCACTATTTTTGAAGCTGAATTAAATAGTTGGTACTGAGGGAATGAGAGAGTTTAGAAAGTTGTGTATAGCTTCTCTGCCATCTTGGCTCTGCCCCCCAAAAGAAAATATTTTACATATTAAAGGCTCCTCCCTCACCTTCTCTCTCTCTCTGTCTTTCCCCCCTTTTTTTTTCTTTCCCCCCTTCTATTCACTCTCACATACTCTGAAATTTATAGCTTCATTAAATTCCTTTCACTAGTTCTTTCCTTTTATGCTAACAGTTCAGCATCAAAATATCAAATGGAATGGTCTTGTTTTAGATAAGTGCATATTTTCTTGACTTTTTCACTTACTGCAAATAGAATCATGATGTAGCTAAAACAAATGGTAAATTCATTTGAATCCCTTAGAATAAAAGATTAGTTCAATCCTTAGCAATAAACAGTTATTAATCATTTGCATGCTATAGTTGATGAACACAGAACAACAAAACAAAATGGATGTTTAGAACACTGATCCCTAATTTATAAGTTATATGTTCAAATCATATAATCCCTAATTTAAATACATTTATGTTATATTAATGAAGACATATATACATATAAGTAGGTACATACACATGCATATGTATGTGTATGTGTACACACCAGTTATTAGAATGAGTTTAAAGGGAAAAATTAATGATTGGGAAGATCAGGAATGTCCTTCTGTAAAATGTGATATTTGGATAGAGATTTTAAGAAAGTTTAAAATTCTATAATATATGGTATGTACATATACATGTATATACATATATACACATATATAATACATATATATACAGTGGTATATGACATATAGGGATTTATGTATGACATACATATGTGTGTATATGTATATATATACATATATAGACACCTCTGGCAACTAGGTGGCATATAGACATAAAGATATGTATACATATTGTGTGTTTGTGTATGTGTGTTAGTGAGAAATCAGAAAAGTTAGGATGAAGTCAATTTTTAAAGAGTTTTGAACACCAAAGAAAGGAATTTGTTTTTAATCCTAAAGCTAAATCCTAGATTTTGCTTTAAATCCTAAAGAATTATTGAAGCTTTTTGAGCAGGAAAGTGATATGTTCAAACTTTGCTTTAAATATAGCATGTTAACAGATATTTAGAGAATGAATCAGAAAGTCAAGATACTAGAAAGTTGGGAGATCAATTACAATGCTATAGCAACAAACAAGGTGAAAAATGTTGAAGTCCTAATTTAGGATAGAGGCCATGTTAGAGGCCAGATAAGGAACATATCCTCTAGATGGGGAAGTATATTTGGAAAGATGTGGTAAGCAGTTGGAAATAAGGGGACAAAGAATAATAAGTTATGAATCACAGTGAATGGAAGTATGGGGATACTCTCAAGGGAAACTTAGGGAAAGAGGTAGATATAGTGCATATGTGTTCTATGAGTTCTCTTTTTGGCCTGTTGAGATTGAAATCTTTAGGAGATATCTATTTAAAAACATTCATTAAGCAGTAGTGTTAGAGGTGGACCATGAATGGAACTCGGGAAAGACAAATTAGATATAGGTATGCAGAACTGGGATTTCACTGCTTAGAGATTGTATTGATCATTGCAAAGTTAATGAGGTCACTTAAAGTATCAAAACCAACTGCTTACGGAGTATGGAAAAATTAACTATAATTAATTTTAATTAGTTAATTTTTAAAGTATTCAGAAGTTATAAAAAATCTGCCTTACTTATCTTCCTAAAATTGAGCTAAATAAACAAAACTATGAAATCCCATTTCCAAACAATGTCACTTCCAATTCTTCACATCCCATCAATATCCCATCTATTCTTGAACTCTGTTAGGTGAACATTCACCTAATTAGAGAACTAGCCCAGATCTCAACCTTGTTATTTTTTAAATGGGACAGAGGGGAAAGAAAGATGACTATAAAGCTTGAGAAATAGGGAGACATGGATGCTGGGTGTGGCATATTCTCTGATATAACGTGATGGTATGTCAATTTTGCTTAATTTATTTTTCCCTTGAATGATATGAATGGACTAATTGAGGATTTAGAGGGAAGTGATTTCAATTTCTGTTCAAAAGATATCAACACATTTCTTTGCCATCATTTTCTAAACATACAGCTCTACTTACTCCTTTTCCATCTCTTCTTCATTTGTTAACATCCCCAATTAAAACCAATACTCAGAGGGCAAATACTCTTTTGGATTCTTGTACCTCAATCCTCAGCACTTAATACAATATCTGATATATAATAAATACTTAATAAATACTTTAATATCCATAATTTATTTATTAAGTCATGCATTCAAATACTATAAATGATGATACATAACAGTGTTCTAAAATATGTAGATTTAAAAGATACATCCTATTAAACTTATACCTCTATAATTAAGTAATACTATCTAAAAGATCACAAATTTAATGCTTTTACCTCTGAACAAATATGACTTCAATTCTTCTTTTGTGAGGCTTCCCTCTTTCCCATTCTTAATGCTCTCCTTCCCTTATCTTTTATTCTTTCAACAAATACCCATGATTTGATTCAATGTTTAACTCAAGGTCAGGGTCAGAAATATTGGTGGCTGTAATTGTGCCAGAACCACCATTTTCAAATTATATTCAAATTATTTAGGAATGATTCTGTTATCAGGCAAATAGGCCCTACAAATACCTCATTGTTTTTTGTATATGAAGTTCATGAGATAAATATAAACCTTAAACACCTTTTTACTTCCTTTATATACTTCTAAGAAACAACATTTAAGTAAAATGAGAAAAAGGAAAGTAAAGATTAAGCAATTTAGATTTATAAAGCTGGGCCCTTTTAAGGGAAAAATGGTTTTGAATTACATAATATTTTGATCATATGACAACATACTACTTAACATTTAAGTAACACGATTATAGTGGAATTATATTTAATATTATCCTAATAATTAAATATTATCAGACTATTTGTGAATAAAAAAACTTACATTTTGGCCTAAATAATTCACATGATTTATATAAGTTGACAGAAATTTATGTTGAATAGATATTATTTAAAATACTAGAAACCTAGCCTAGTCACATCTTTAAGTCACGTACTCAAACAAGCCATTTTCTCATGATTCCTCCCTGCCAAATATACCCTCCCCTTCCCCACACAAACACACACAAACTAACCCCACAAAACACACAAACATACCTCTCCCCACTCCTATCTCTTAATATACACCTTTACCCTTCTGCTGGATATAATCATATCTTCTTTGCTGTTTTTAAGTGACATTAGTGATGGTGAAAGAGATGATTTAGTAAAACCAAACTAGATTGACAGCCCTGTAGACTGGAATGCCAGATTGATGAAATATATTTGCTTAGAACTGGGATAGGGTCCCAAAGAGGCTACTGCTCCTTGGAACCCTTCAGTGCTTCAGTGACAGGGCCCCATGGAAGACCAGTTCTGTGATGAATCAAATTAGTGAGCTCTGAATTTAGTGCATTGGTAGTTCTACTCTAGTATCCCTACCCCTTACCCCCAATAATTTGAAGGAAAAACCAAACTATTCATGTGAATGAATAGGCATATTGGAATGAAAGAAAACATTTGCTTCATTATGTCTGTTTTTAAATTACTTCCATTCTCTTATGAACTAGTATAATTCATGGCAACATTTTTTCCATTCTATACTAAAAAAAGAAGGGAAAATGAAGCTATTTGTTGGGGACTTTTATAGCAAATTACTATGTCACCCAAAGTACAGATTGTATATAATAATTTTATTATAAATAATTTAAGAGAGCATTTATTTTTTAAGTAGAGTCAATTGATAATTTTCACTACTTGGCTCCATATATCTTTTCTCCAGTTAATGAACTTCACAAGATTTAATACATTGTTTGTAAGATACCTTCACTATTCTCAGACAGTCTGTGAAAGAGAATGTAACCAAAAATGAGGAGAAGAAAAAACAGCATGTTGGGAGGGAGAAAAAGGGGGAAGGGTTGCCTCTTAGAAATCATTTACCGATGAAGGTGACCTATGAAATGATAGCTTCTCATGAGTAGTGTGTTAGTTCTGTATCTTATCTTATAATGCCTGATATTTTGATATTGTACCCAGTTTCAATTGTCTAATTGAATTATAATATCAATAATTGAATAATAATAATTAACTAAAAATAATTTTTCACATCAGAAAACTCTTGGGTATTTCCAGGAGAGTTTTGTAAAGCTTTTCCAGCCAGTTTCAGTTTTCTATTTTTTCTTTTATAGGATAATATTTAATGAAAGATCAATTTGATTTCAGTGTAGATTTTAAAGGTGATTTTTATAGATTAGTACCATTTATCTTTTAAGAGTAAATTCACTATTTAGCTATTTGACAAGTAATAACTATATTATCAGGCAATTAATTTTGAATGAATATCCTACTTTTTATCATAAGCTTTAGAATACAGATAGGAAGGAATAAATGCATTAAAGGACTTCCTATTTCTATAAGCTTATTACTATGAAAATTATTCTTTAACTACACATTTTAATGGATTGTTAATTGTACTCCTCTTTTTGGACTTTTTTCAGGGGAAGGGTAGTTATTTAAGTATTTGACAAATTCTTTAGTACATTAAAGTATGATTCATGTATAACTAATTATTCAATTCAGTTTCCTGGGGCCCAAGTTAGTTATCTCTGGAAAAAAGGAAGAATTATGTTTTTTAACCATTATTAATCAGACATTTCATTTTTATTGGAATCTGTATATATATATATATATATATATATATATGTATATGTATATATATGTGTGTGTATATATACATATATATACACACACACATACACACACACACACACACACACACACACACATATATATATATATATATATTGGAATCTGTATACACACACATATATTTGTGTGTGTGTGTGTGTGTGTGTGTGTGTGTGTGTGTGTGTATGTGTGTATCCCAAGAAAGCAGAGGCAACTCAAGCTTGTGGTATTTGTTGTGAGGCCCAGAAGCAGCCACAGCCTGCAATCTATCATGCATAAAAGCAGAAATAGCATTTATGAGCCCACTCATGTAAAGCTTGAGTAGGCAGATTCATGAAATTCACCGAGATTTGGATTAAATTTAAACCATTCTATACAGCTCTACTTTTGATTAGAGCTATGTGTGCAGTGAAAACCTCACATTTGAATGGGACTTGGGTTTTTAAGGAGTTTGAATGTGCTCAAATCAAAATTGAGCTCTAAGCTTGATCTGAAAATGTACAGTGGGTCAATTTACATTCAACATTAAAAGGAAATAGTACTCTATCCTTTGAGAATTTTAGCTCTGGATCAGAGTTTATTAGCATAAGGATCAACATATAGTCAACTCACACCATTTGCTGTTATTAAATTATGAGGCTTAAAAATCCTTAAAGAGATGACCCTGATAAGACAATTAAAATCTATTAATGGAATATAATTTTTGTAGGTGTGTTTATATGCATACAGAACATTCACAAACATATGAACACACCTATCTCTATGAAAACTTAAACAATAGAAGGCTTACTAGTGTTCTCTCTTTCTCTCTCTCTCTCTCTCTCTCTCTCTCTCTCTCTCTCTCTCTCTCTCTCTCTCTCTCACTTCCTTCTCCCATTTCCAAAGAAAACATTTATCTAAAGTGCTATAAAACGTAGTTTTTAAATTGTTAACTAAACTGGCCATGCCAGAATTTATATTAGTTTCCTTTCTTCTAAGCTCCTTATTAATCCCCATCACCAATGCTATTTCTTGCTTCTCAGCAAATGCAGATCAAATGATGTTAAAATTTATCTTATTGGAATAACCTTAATACATCTATAGGATCTAGGTGAGATATCAAAGATGGTTACTGAAGTTATAAGACATATAACTGCAGCTGAAGTATCCTTACAGTATTGTTAAATTATGATGATCACTGTTGTGGAATCTTGGGGTTTAGGGAGAGCAACTTGTAAAAAGTGATAGTAATAATTTGTCAATCAATTATTTGATTATGTGAGAATTGGCTATTATGTTTATTAAAATGGAATTTGTATCCAATTGGTTCATTTGATGGAATTATAATTATAAACCCTGAAAAATTCTTGAAGCATTAGCTGAAAACGTGATACTTTGCATTGCATTTGCTGTACGTTGGTAAACTGATGTTAAAGATTATTTAATATTCTTTGCGGAATTATCACAGGACTTTGTAAAGTAAGGCTGTAATCAGATAAAACAGCCTTGTGTTTTCTCCCCTTTTTTATTTGATTCGTGGGCCATTTTTTTTACCTTAATCACATTGGTATCTAGTAGAATGACAAAATCATGCCTATTTGGGGGTTATCTGATATGCAAAAGAAGTTCATCAATCAAGATTGTAATCCATATCATGAAAAGTCATTTAAAAATGAAACTATTGAAAAATAGAATACCTGACACAGAATAAGTACTATATATACTTCTTCTTCTCTTCCTCCTCCTCCTCCTTCTCCTTCAATTTTCTTTTCTTCTCCTCCTCCTTCTCTTCTTCTCCTTTTTCCTCATTCTATTAAAATATGATTACTGATGACATATGTGTTTATAATTATGTATGAGAAACTGCAACAGATGATCATACTAGGCTTGTTAGTCCCTACAAAATATGTAATGTTAAAAAGGTCCTTACTATGTACAAATATCCTTTAAAATTAACTGTTATGAGATAGTCTACCATTTCAATTTGGATGAAGACTAATAAACTATATCTTTTGGGAGGTTTAAAGAATGGGTCTATTGGCCAGTTTCAATGAAAAATTGTAAATCATGACACAGAGTTATTTTGGGAACTCTGCAATCAATAATTTATTCAATGACTACTTATTAAGAATCTGTTATTTGCCAAGCACTCTTTTAGGCATCTACAAAGAGAAAAGGGAAGGATGGAAAGAACAAAGGAAGGAAGGAAGGAAGGAAGGAAGGAAGGAAGGAAGCAAGGAAGCAAGGAAGCAAGGAAGCAAGGAAGGAGGAGGGAAGAAGAAAAGAGGGAAGAAGGAAGGGAGGGAGGAAGGAACAAAGAGAAGGAAGAAGACAAATAAAGAAGAAGGCCAAATATTGAAAGATATCAAGAATATAAAACAAAAACAAAAATAATTCTATTATTCAGTAACTGCAACTCCATCGATTAACTATATGTAAGATCTCTAGCAATTAATTTTTATTTAGTGTAATGAATCTTTGTTTTTGATTATGTAAACAAAACAACCCAGTTGTCTAATAGAATGATTCAGTTTCTGACCTTATTAGGCAACCAAAACTACTCTTTCCAAAGTTATCAATGATCTCTTAGTTGTCAAATCCAGTGGCCTTTTCTCAGTTCTTATTCTCCATCTTTCTGCAGCATATGACATAGTTCATCACTCTTTTCTTGATACTCTCTTCTCTCTAGATTTTTAGGACACCACTACTACCTGATTCTCTTTTTAACTATCTGATTATACTTTCTCTATCTCTTTAAGATTTCTCCCCCTAGATCTCACTTTCTAATCCCAGAGTTCTGCAGTGTTCTTTCTCTTCTCCTTCTATACTATTTCCCTTCGTGATCTCACAAGTTCCCATGTATTTAATTATGAGCTCTGTGCTGATAATTGTCAAATCTACTGATCCTGTCCCAATTTTTCTGCTAATCTCTAATTTTATACTTCAAAATGCCTTTTCAATAATCTCAAGCAGTATTTCTAATACACATCTTAAATTTATGTCCAAAACAGAAATCATTAATTTTCCTCTTAAACCTTCTCTAGTTCCTTTTTCCTATTATTGTAGAGGACAACACTATCCTTCCAGTTCTTCACGCTCATGATGTTAGTGCCACCCTTGAACCCTTATTCTCTCTCATCACCCTCCCACATATACAGTAAGTTTCCAAGATCTGCCAATTTTACCTTTGCATTATTTCTCCAGTATGTTCATTTGTACCCTCTGACACTGCCAACATGCTGATGTGGAACCTCCTTACCTTAGGTATGGATTATTTCAATTGCCTACTAGTGATTCTAACTACCTTAAGTCTCTACTTCAATCCATTCCCTATTCAGCTACTAAATAATTCTCCTAAAGTGCATGTCCAACATGTCACATATATCACCACCACCACCACCACCACCACTACCATCACTACCCCATTCAAGAAATTCTAATGTTTCTTTGGCGCATCCAAAATGACATAGATAATCCTTTTCTTGGTGTTCAAAGTCCTTCATGACCTAATTCCCTCCTACCTTGTGGTCTACTTATATCTTAATCTCTACCATTAATTATCTTCTTTGTGCCAGGTACTTTGTTTCATGGTGAGTATACAAAGACAAAATTGACATGACTATTCATAGAACATGGGAAAGATATATACCTATACATGGATGTGTATTTTCATATGTTCTATAATGTATTAGGTATTAAGAGAAGCAAGAATTACAAAAGGAGATGTATCAATGGTCCCATGGTTTTCAGTGTTTTGGGGGAGACATTGTACTTTCAGAAAATAGCCTGTCAAAAATCTAAGACAAAATATCATCTCAGCAAATCAACAAGCAAATTTTTATCAAGGACCAAGTGATTGTAAAACATTGTAAGGCTTTATAAACAAGGGTTAGATTATATTGTATAAAATAGTTCATTTTACAGCATTATATGGATGTGAATAATTATGAGTCTTAAAATGGAACTTTGTACAGCTGTTATTTAGGTCTAACACTCAATTGTAGATTTATAAAGAAAGAAAAAAAAATCACCTGGAGCCCACTAGCCCTTCAAAATTCATTATAATAAGCTTAGTTGTAATCTTTGCTTTCTGTGTAAGAGAAATGGCTGAGACTGATTCCTGCTTCTAAATTTTTTTCTAAGTTTGTCTATAATTTCTTTTTTTCCCTAAGTTTGAAACCTACTATTTTCTAATCCGTAAAACTGGAGTTTGTTTACTCAACTATGCTTTTGATGTCCCTTTTTAGTTCTATATTACAATGCTTAATTTCTGAAGTTCACCCACAAACTCCTTTGTATTACATTTATTTGGATGATCTCAGCATTCTTGGGAAATAGTTGGAAACTTCAAATAATAAAGAAGGCAACTTCTGGTTTGGTCTATGCCCTCCTGAGGAATGTTGTTCAAACAAACTTTGGGATGGGTTTGCTTTCCCTTGTGTTGTCAAATATATATGAGAATTTCATTGCATGCCACATATTAAAGTCAGTTCCCCATATGGTGCTTTGAAATGTAATGGTTAATATTATTGTTAGCAGATTGATGAACAGGAAACTATCAAATTCAGATTAGATCTTGATTTATTGGCAATGGCACAGGCAATTCCTTCAACTTAAAGGCAACTGAAAGAGCAAGGGAAAGACATAAACAGATAGAGAAACACATGCATACACATACAGAGAGAGAGAGAGAGAGAGAGAGAGAGAGAGAGAGAGAGAGAGAGAGAGAGAGAGAGAGAGAGAGACAGAGAGAGAGAGAAAGAGAGGAAAGAGGAGAAAAGCAGATAGAAGTAGAGATAGAAATAGAGGTAGAGACACACAGAGAGATACAGGGGGAAGTCACCAGAAAAGACATAAGGAGTGACAATAGATAACTTAAAGACAAGAGACAGAGAGAGATGTATGGATAATGCCAAAATAATATGAAAAATGCAGGGTGACTTTTGAAAAATTATTCAAAAAAGAATCATCTTAATTGTGAATAATAATTTCCTTTGTTTTAAAATCACTCATGAAAATAACAAATTAGAATTAATTGGATATGGAAAGAGGCCTTAGAACTTATTGTGGTCCACTAATTGTCCTATTGTGGTATAGTTTTCTTAATAAGTCAGGAAAATATGAATTCAATTTTAACATTTAGAATCTGTGTTGTGACTAAAATTTTCTAAGCCTTAGTTTTTTACTGAAATAATAAGGGTAATAATTCCCATAGTACCAACCTTACATCATTGTATAGGACTGGCAAGAAAAAATGCATGTAGTATATTTTGGAAACATTTAAATGTTATTTGAAGTCCGCTTGATGGCATAGTGAATAGAGCACTTGTCCTGGACTCAGGAGCACCTGAATTCAAATCCAGACTTATAGGCTTACTAGCTGTGGGACCATGGGAAGTAACTTAACTTTAATTGTTCTTCTCCCCCTCAAAAAAAGTGCTATTTGAACGTCAGTTGTGAATATCTATCCCAACATCCTCATTTTATTAATGGAAAAACTAAGGCTTAAAGAGGTTTAATAACTTATCCAACATCACACAGGTAATATGTAGCAAAACCATGATTTGAAGTCAAGTCCTCTGCCTCTAATTTCATTTTTCTTGCTATTTTTCATATTAAAATTGGAAAAAATTTTAAAGAGAAAAACACTTCCATTTGCAAATAAAAATCTTTTGTTACCATCTACATTGTTAAAGTGACTTTTCTAAAGTACAAGTATATTCTATCATTACAATGTTTAATAAACTGAAGTGAACTTCTACTGCCACTGAATTCAGACAAAGTCTTCTGACATTTCAATCTTGGCAGAATGTTTCTTAAGTGGTAGCCAACAGTGTGGAATAAAACAACTTCCTAAAAGTTTTGAGATAGTCTATCCTAGGGTTACTAGGCTAGGGTGGTCTATTTTTAAACTTGTTTTCTTTACAGCCTATTATCCAACTAGGTCCTTTTACAAAGAGGAATCTGGAATTAAGAAACTTACCTAGGATCATTTAGCTAGTAAATGTTCTGAAGTGGAGGTATTGCAGGCAAAATGGGACTTAGATATGAGTCTTCATACCTTAGAAACATATATTTCTACATATAGAAGATATAGAATATGGAGAGTAGATTAGAAGTAAGTCTATGGAAAATATATGAAGTGGAAAATTTTACCCAGATAGACTCTGAACAATAATGGGAAAATAGAATCATGTACTAAGCATTTGACTATCTTAGGAGGCACCCACCTTCCAGTAACTTGAGATAACTGAACAAAAAGCCAAGAGAAGGAGATCAGAAAGACATGCCAGTTTTCTTTGAAATACTCAATCTTTCCACAGTCTGTTTCTAGTTATGGATATTCTGATATGCATCATTGTTTCTTTGTGTTTTCAAATTTCAGATATATTGATCTTTTAATAGTATAACATTCATCCTTTATTATTAATTTCATGATCTAAAATCTAAGTGATAACAAATTCAAAATAAAAATATATGATACAGGAAATTTCTGATACAAGATTCTTGTGAAAATGTATTTAGACAAAAAAAGGAGAGGTGTGTATATATATCTGAAGGGATACATGGGGACTTACAAAAAATCAATAATTTTTATTTAACAAAATAACAATAAATGAATGTGTCTAAGTTGAACACAATTCATTTTTTAATTCTAATGTTGACAGAAAATTTATTTCTATTAAAAACAAAACAGAAGTTCCAAAATGTAAAAGGATTTCATATGAATGTTGATTTTATTTGTCTTTGTATAGTGATGTATAAAATGTGCATGCGTATCTGTTTTGTTTTTGCACAAAATATTCAGTAATTATTTTTCTTTTGAAAATTATAATGGAATAACTTAATTTTAGAGTCATAGTTGTTTAATAGTTAAATGATCAGTCTTAGAGTCAGAAAAACCTGAGTCCTATGTCAGTTAAGTGGCCATCAGTGAATGATTTAGCCTCCCATTGCCACAAGCAATTTTTAAGATTATAAATTACTTATGAGTTCTTGAGCTGACATCAAGGAAATCATGACTTGGACAAAACAAACAAACAAAGGAACAAAAAACATCAAACAACCTAAACATTGACTCAGAAGCCAATATCATGCAATGTACACTGAATACCTACTATATGTAAGGACCTTACCTCCTTTAAATATATGCATATATATATTGGTTCCACTGATATATTTCACTTTTACAAAATATGTCTCTTTGATATCCATTATTAAAAATAATAACTTAAATATAATCAGTTAATTCAATAATCATATTTGATGCTAGATGAAATAATCAACAACTATAGGCTTTTATGTGTTTGATGAAAGGAGGGTTGTATATTGCTTCAATTATTTTTTTCTAGGAATATTTGGTCATAAGAAGTACAGAGCATTCAGTTTGTCTGTTTATTGTTGTTGTTGATGATGATGATGATGATGAATGGTTGTTCTTTTTTGTTCACATATTGTCATTGTACATTTTGTTTTTGTTGTTTTGTATTTATCTCTAGCAGTTCATATAATTCCCTTGGTGGTTTTCAGAATTATTTTTCTTCATAATTTTTTATAGCATAAAATTTTATTATGTTTTTATACCATAACTTCTTTAGACATTTCCCTTTTATTATTCATCTTTGCCTATTTATTGGATGTGAAGTAAAACAATACAATTTTAATTTTCAGTTTTCGTATTATTAGTCATTTAGACAATTTTCATAATTCTGATTCTTTTTGTTCATAAATTTTAAAATATTTATTCACTGAAAAATTACTCTTACGTTTATATATTCAAAACTTTTTTTATTCAAACATTTTCTCTCTATTGGTAATTTTCCTTCTTATTCTTGTTTTAGTGAATTTTCTTATGCAAAACCTCTTAAGTTTTGCACAATCACAATTATCTAATTTATCTTTTGTGATGGTTTCTATTCCTTATTTGGTTCAGCATTCTCATCTATCTATCTCACTATCTAGATATTTCTGTGTGTGTGTGTGTGTGTGTGTGTGTGTGTTGTGTATATTTCTTATAATTTATTTTTTGAGATAATTACATCACTGTATGGGGATTTATTGTATTGTGTTGTCCTAAATTTAATTTCTTCCATTTGCTTTCCAATTTTCTTATAAGTTCTTGTCAAAAGAGCTTTTTGTCATATCAAATATTGAATAACTGGTTTTGCTTCTGACTCTTGTTTGCCTAATCTGTTTCAATGCATTACTTTTCTGTTTTTAACCTATACAAAATAATTTTTATGATTAATGTTTTATAATGTAATTTGATATCTAAAAGCATAATTCTCTTTCATTATTCTATTTTTATAATGTTCTTAAAATTCTTTGCCTTTTGCTCCTCCAAATTAATTTTGTTGTAATTTCAAAGAATCACAGAATTTAAGAGTTAGGGAGATCCTGAAGGTGCCATCTAGTGCCACCTATATGTGAGAGAGATTCCTAGTTTGAAAAAAATATATCTACCTCTATTTAAAAAAAAAAAATCTTTGGGTAATTTGATTAATATAACCACTAAATGTGTAGATTAACCTGGGTAGTATTGCATTTATCCAAATCATTGTGTGCCATGTTATACAGATTTTTTCACATTTTATATATTTATTTTGAAATGGTTTTGGTTTTGCATTATTTGCAATTTTTCTTGTCTATCTGTATGTTTATTCATTTATCTTTTTGTCTATCTATCTATATATCTGAAGGGGCAGCTAGGTAGGACAGTGGAAATGGAATAAAAAAGAATCATTTTCCTCACATCAAATATGGCCTTAGACACTTACTAGTTGTGAGATCCTGGGCAATTTACTTATCTTTATTTGCCTCAGTTTTCTCATCTATAAAATGAATTGGAAAAGAAAACAAGTTACTCCACCATCTTTGCCAAGAAAATGCCAAATAGGGTCAAAAAGAATCCAACATGCCTAAAAATGACTGAGCAACAAATTTATCTGTATATGGATTGATTAAGTAAAATTATCCCTTTTATCAATGCAAATGGACTATTCTCTGCTATTTGTTGATAGGTGAATGATCTACTTGTCACTAAGAAGTTAAAAATGGTGGATTACTCAGCTAGTTTGTTTCAGTGATGGAAAAGCAAGATCTTCTGACTCCTAGATTTTGTTATTGTTATATGGAAATGTTTCTCTTCTCCCCATAAATATTTATTTTCTATTCTACTTCTTATCTGAAATTAGCCTTTTATTTTAGGTTTCTATGTTGCTTCTATGGATTTTCTAAGTAAACTATTATTTTTTTTCTACACATGACAGTGATTTTATAACCTTTTTGGCAAAGATAAAATAGCTATAACAAGAATAACAACAATAGCAGAATTATATAATGGATAGAGGACCTCTGACTTAGAAGGACCTTAGAAGGTTTTCAATTACCACCTTTGCTACAGACTAACACAAGTTTGACAATGTTTTCAGATTTTGAGACTAACTTGTATGAAATAGGTATTAATTGATCTCTGTATTATAGAATTCATCTGTAAATCCATTTTTTCTAAGGCAGTTTTTTTACTAGCATTGCTTATAACAAATTCAATTTCATTTCCTGTGATTAAGTTGCTGAAGATTTCTAGATCTTGGGGATTTTGGAACTTTTAAAAATTTTTATAAGGAAATTTCCCTTCTCCTTAAATATTTAGCTTTTTAAGGATTTATATTAGGTAGTATTTATTAGAGTGATTAATATATATTTACAAATAGGCAAATGTTTATTAATTTAAGGAGAAGGAAAGCACTTTCTAGAAGGATCAGGGAAGATTCTGCATCTGAACTCAACTTCCATAAAGCTAAGAATTAGAGGTAAACAGGATTATTCCATACATGAGCAATAACACCCATTCAGTTATTAAGACTAGGTAAGAAATAAGGTTGAGAATCACCTCTTTTAGCTAATCAAAATAAAATTAGTCTGTGAAGGAAAGACCCTCAGGGTTTCCAGCCAAAACAACAAGGATTGCTATTTACATTCACTCAGAGCCAATCTAGGCCCAGACAGAGAACAAGTAGAGTTTGGCTAAGACTTATTGTTGGTCAATCAAAAAGAGTTGGGAGCCAGACAGGCATTTAAAAAAAAAAAATGTTTTCTGCTTGAATAACAGTACAAATTGGAGTACTAAGAGTTGCTGAGAGGATTAGAGATTGGTTTACCAATTATACTTAGGATATTAGAGTTGACTAGGTAATGAAGTATATAGAATATTGGGCCTGCAATCAGGAGGAACTGTGTTCCAATTTGGTCTCAGACATTTAGTAGCTATATGACTCTTGGCATACTTTCTGAATTGTCTTACTTTCTGTAATGTTTGGCTAGCTTTCTGAAGGTCCTCTAGAAGGGCCTTGGTCTCAGCAGGACGGTCACCAGAGGATGGGTAAGAATAGAGTCCAAAGTCTTTATTGTCTCCTTCACAGTCTGTCTGTCATAGTCTGACTTTGTCCCCACTTCTTAAATATTCTATTACAATTACATCATTAAAGTACAGAGTATAAGCCAATCTAGAGTGATTATTTCATTATATCAAACTAGAGTGATTATATAATTATATTAAACTAGAGTGTTATATCATTATATCATATTAGATATATCTGAACTAGAGAACCATTATCTCATCAATTCCACTGAGTTAACACTTTGTTTTAAGTATACTTCTCCAGAGTTCTGGCCCTCTACAACTTTCCTCATTTGTAAATTGGGGATAATAGTAGCACCTACTCAAATGAGCTAATAATTGTAAATTGCTTGGCAAAGTGACCCATGCATAATAAGTGTTATATAAATGTTATATAATTATTGATTAATAGATTAATGTGAAACTGGAGGAAAGATTCAGAGGAAATGCCTCAAGGCTTCACCATGGGCTATTCTAATTGACTTTGATGAAGAAATATATGGCATGTATATCAAATTTAAGGACAACAAAAATTTAAACTGAAAAATCAGAGTGAATTATAAAATTTGGATATAGGAAAATCTCAAAAAGCTCAAAAGTTAAGAAAATAAAATTTTCAAAATATCCATAAAAATATTAGTTTGTAATAGAAACTCATGTCCTGTAGAGCAAGGGAGTAATTTAGTGTTTACTGTCTTTGTAAATGAACTTTGTGGGAAGAGGCCTTCTTAGTAACTGGAATAAGTTTGAACTCATTCTCTCTGGAGTAGTCTAGACAAGAGTACAGATCTGGCTTCTGTTTGTGCTTATGTACTTCACTACAAATATTCCTTTTTAAATGATAAGTGATGGTAAACTGGTTGAATAGATAGTGAACTAATTACTATTATCAGTGATTTTGCAGAGATAATAACTGGTGATATTTGTAAAGGGGTGGATTACAATCAAGAAAATCCCAGAGTTCTTTCATCACACACCTCTAATAACCTTGGGAAAATATGGATAATCATCCCCTTAAGAGTATCAGTATCTAAGAGTTAAGATAGATTCCTTGCTCATCTTCCCCTAGCTTATAAAAGCTACATATATATATACGTATATATATATATGTACTTCAAAATTATTTGTTTTGTTTTCTACTGTACAATAAAGTTCTCCAGTTTGTAGTGTCTACCCTCCAAAAAATATATATTTTTTTACTTGCATATTTTTTCTGTTTTTATTTTTATTTTTTAAATTCTGAAGCCCATCTATCTTCCCCATTTCACGCATGGGGGGTACTGTAAATCTAAGTAATTCAACTCAAATACATCAGACTCAGGATTAGAACTCTAACATTTCTGACTTCTTATTAAATTCCTAGGCCAGATACACCACAACCTAGTTCCTGAAGGGGTTGTAATACAATTTAAGTTAAATCATTTTCATACCAGCCTAGACACAACTTTAGCTGTCATGAAGTACATGTCCTGTATTATGCTCCGTTGAATAGATGTTCATTCAAGTCTGAGCCCTCTCTCCAAATCGGTAGTAGAATAAATATAATCCCCAATCCTATCTCATAATTGTTGCTGCATGAAAAACAGAAATAGCATAAATATTTAAATGTGAATATATTCTGTCTGGCTCTTATTTTATTTGCTTGGCCAGAGGAAGAATGGCTGCTCTGCTATGAAATAGAAAGATTCTTGCCTTAGGCAAATGATTGTGTGGTGTGAGGGGTTTTGTTTTTTATTTTGCTTTGTTTTGTTTTAAGAGGGAGTAGGGGTTAGAGCTTGGGGAGGAGACTGTGAGAGAAACATTTTGTTTCCCTCCAACGATTTTTTTTGTATAACTAATATTCCCCCATCAAACAATGAATTGTAAATTGGTTCTATGCAATAGGTTGAGGTATATGGATGATTCCTGATTCATGAGTGCAATTTCCATAAACATATCCCTTATTAATTCACCCCTCCTGCTACCTCAGTACCACTTTCCACTTTTTCTACCTTTCTTAGTCTCTAACTATAAGGAGATTCTATCCTCACCCAATGTTCTTATATCTTTGACTTCTTTAACCTGGGATTTAGGAAATAGCTCAGGAATTGCCAATTGTCTCTTTACTCTTTTTCATTTCATTCTCCACTTTTCAAGCACTAAACTGCATGTAAATGGCTGTTTTATTGTTCAGAAAGGACACTACAACCCCCCCACCAGAAAAAAAGAAAGAAAGCAAATAAAGAAAATTCCCCTGTAGCAGTCTGTGTAGGGTGTTTACAGTTAAAGGGGAAGCTGCATTCTCTCACAGCCTGGATTTATAAGCCTAACTTGATGGCCTTCTGAAGAATTTATGAATCATGGTTACTAATCAGCTTTAGGCACTTCTGAGGAAGAATCACATTTTGAAGCTACAAAGGTCCACTAAATAGCCCATGGGAAATGACCCTGCATCCCATTAAATACAGAAACTCACTACTGTAGGACTTTATGTCAGAGGTAAAACATTTCAGTGGCAACTCCCTTCAAGTGGCAGAGAGATCCTTCTGTCTAAATGCTTTATTAAGCTTGAAGAAACAGATCAGGTACTTGCTTCTCAGGGAAAATGGTTTTCTTCTTTAAAGAAACTTTTTCTTGTGCATTAAAAAAAAAAAAAAAGCTTTTCTCCCCCACCCTTCTTTTTCCCCTTATATTCATTATTTTTCACCTTTAAAAAAAGGCTTTTATCTTTCTGTTATCTATTTCATATGCCTGTGGCAAACACCAGAGTTGTCTACTCTCGATTCTACAAATCTGCTAAAGTGTATGCTTTATCTTACTTATACCAGCCTACTACTATTTTCTTATTTGAATGGTTGATGCGTATTCAAAGTCAAATATGAAGGTCAGGAGAATGATTTTTTTTGGTTCACTTAGATCTAAAATTTCTTGGATATATAGTAAGGAATGAAAGAAAACAAAATTAACATGGAACAGAAGAAAAAAAAAATAACAGCTCCAAATGCTGACATTAGCTATCTATATTAGCTATATATACTTCCCTTAGGATTCAGCCTCCCAATTCGTTTCAGATTTTATTTTAATTAGAAACTATAATAGTTGGACACCTGGGTATTTCAGTGTTTTCTAAATGGTAAATTCAGTCAATAATTTAGAGAAGATTTGAATTAATAGCTAAATGAGTATAATTCTCACTGTGTTTTGTTAAGCTTCTATAAAAATTATATGAACTCCTGATTATCCTTCAGATTATGGTCATAATAGATTGTTCAAAAATTTGAACTCTTCATATATTCCATCCATATTTATTTAATTATGAACATGACTTATCTCCTCCAGGAGGATGTAAACTCTTTGAAGGAAAGACTACCTTAGTGTATGCTCAGACACAAACACAATGCCTGGGAAACAGTAAATTATTAAATATTTGTTAATTGATGGGATAAATAGGGCTATTCAGAATTATAATATAGTGAATACTGTAGCTTCATTTTACGTATTTGTATGTGTATAGTATATATGTGTGTATATGCATGGATACGAGTGTGTATGTGTGTGTATTTATGCATATATATGTAGGAACAACAGAACCTCCCTCTCTCCAACTCCCCCTTTTTTTTCAGATAGATGCTAGCAGTATGATGTGGTTCAGCAATGAGTACACCTCAGAATATGTAAAGAATTGGATAATCTATAGTCCAAATCATCAAGGCAAATGAGTGGGAGATTGTATATGGGAACTGTTCCCATATACAAAAACTGAAGCATAGGGAAATATGTATTTGCATATTCTCAAGTTTTCAGAAGAGTCCTTCAGCTCTTTGTCTCCCATTTGTACCCAGTATAGTCTATGTGCTGCTGAGATTGTTAACAAGTACTTGAGAAACTCTGAATATAGGTCTAAAGCTCATTATAAGTAGAAAAGTATGGAATACTGTTTTCATTCCACCCTCAGTACATTCACTTTTACTTTCCTCAGTTCGAACAGAAGTAATGCATGCTGACCTTATTCCTAATCAGATCAGGCTTCTCCTCAGTTTCTCTATACAGAGTTCATGGGATGGCAGGGTATCTTTCAAAACAAAAATCTACTACCATCCCCAGCATATTAACTTTTGTGTGGCAAGCTGAGAAGATGTTTTGACAAGAATATCAGGCAGTGTCCTTTCTTCATGCTCACTATTGTCTAAAATATGTGAGCTTGAGAGAGAAGGTGGGGAAAATGCTATATTGTTTTAGATTTAACAAAAGCAAGACTCGCTGCCAATTGTGATTTTTGTCAGGTATTCATTACCCCAAACTGTGTAATCATCAGGTGGAAATACCCTCTGGAAATGTGTGCATTTTTAGCTTCCCACACACTGTTCTCCTAATCAGGCACATTTCTAAACACAATTCTACCTGCCTGTTTAATGATCTTGCAATATATTGACAGAGACATAAGAACTATTGTGTCCAATTACAAGTTGGTTAAGTAATATTTCATTTATTTTAACCTACATGGCATATTTAAGCTTCTTATACGTCTAGAGATTGAAGAAAGAAACATTATTATCTATTATTGAAAATATTTGAAGAGCTAAAAAATAACTCCAAACAAATCAACCCTCCCCTAAACCCCAAAATAAAGACCCTCTGTTCTTTGGATTTGGATAGTAAACATTTTGACAGCCAAAATGCCCATTAAAATACATAGGAAGGCTTTGATTTTTACCTGACAGAGAAATGTGGAAACTGGCAAATCAAACTTATACAAAAGTCCTGAATCGCTGAGTTGAACAATTGAACTTGTAAAGTATTAAATTCCTCTTCATATCTTAAGAAGGTATGTACAGCAAAGGTCACCCCATGAGTGACAGAAGATGAATCTGTCAAGAGAGTGAGGAAATACTCTTTTTACCCTTCAGTTGTATTCCTTAAGCTATTTAATCACCTTTCTTATCAGGTCTGTGTCAAATTTGAAATATGAAGATCTGCATGAAAGTACATAATCTTTTTGCCAAAGGTTGGTGTAGTTTCTTTGGCAAATACAAACAAACAAATAAATAAATAAAACAAAGCATACACAAAATATATAAATAAATAAATGTGTGCATGCATGAATAAATTAATAAATAAAGCACTCTGATATACACAATGAGAGGGGAATAAAGAAAAGATAAAAACAAAATTATATCTTACACTATTCACTATATTCTAAGTATGGCATAATAGCATGATGAGTCCCCTTAAGACTTATCAAAAAATTTTAATGATGTCAAATATTTCTCTGAGTATGCCTGGATTTTCATCATAATAAGAGGTTCAAAGTCAACTATCAAAAATAAATATTAAAGATCAAGGTCACTTCATTTGCTCTCTTCAGTCTTCTGTAAGTACTACCTTTCTAGGCCTACTTCTCTTTTTTTTTCCCCCTCCTATTTAACCCACCATGCACACACATACATTCTATAGGGTGATTAAGTATTTAAAAAAAATCAAAACTCAATTAAATGTTGAAAAGTAAAATAAATGAAATCAAATGGAACTGTGCTAAGCACTTAACAAATATTCCATTTGTAAATGTGATGTGAGCATGAGATTTCATTTGAATATAAATAAAATAGAAAATAACTTTAATTTCCATAGTCATAATGCTCAGAAACCTGAAAAATAGAGTACCAGGTTGTCAAACTGTGCCCAGTAGTTTTGTTCTTTCCTTCCTTTTCTCTTTTCCCTTTTCTTTCCCTTTCTTTTACCATTTTCTTTCTTTTTCCCTTTCCTTTTTTCCTTTTCTTTTCCATATTTTAAATAAAAGTGGTATTGTATTTAAATATAGACTGACCCACCTTGCTCTTTTGTAGGTCATAGGATCAGCAAGAGCCAAAAGGACTCTTGGAGTAGATCATGTTCACTACCCTCAATTTAAAGATAAGCTAACTGAAAGAACCTAAACTTGCTTAAAGTCACATGGAAATTAAATGACAAAGGCTGGAATTTAAATACCTGAAGGTCATAGAGATTAAATGATATCTTCTTTGGAGATGTGCAGGCTACATAGTACAAATTAAAATAGTTGCTTATTAATAGAAAATAAATCTTTCAAATTTTAACATTTTTGAATAACAATATGTAATCAGCTCATTTTTCTTTAATCACTTATTTTATGCAATTTGAAACTTAAATCACAAATTTTGACAAATTTTTATTTATTTAATATTATTAATGATCAATTTGACAAATAGTTCTAACAAAGATTAGAAAAACCTTGAGATACACTTTAGCTTTTGCAGGGTTTAAAATGAAACAAGTTTGGAGGATTTTGATGCATGCTTATCTCTATCTCAATAAATATCTAACATTTTTATGCCATTAGATGTGATTAGGTCAAGTTCCAATATTTCAGTTCCATTTGTATGGAATGGAATTACAAAAATATTTGTAATTTTGGAATCATTCTAAGTATAACGATCAATTTACAAGAGTTTAGAGTTGTCTCTATGAGGACAAGAGGTAAGAAAAAAAAAAGAGGCAAGTAAAAAACATCCTCCCACAAATATTTTTTGGGGGGTCAAATGTTTTATATTTGCTCAAAATGCTTAGGCATTACAGCGCAACTTTTTATAATGATTTTTGTGTAACCTTGAAATATGTTTCATCAGAAAAAAAAGATCATTTTTATTACTTTAGTTGTTGCATTATTTTGTTCAAGAAAAATGTTTTCTATTTCTTAATCAAAGTTAGTAGCTTTTAAAAAATAGTCTTGACTTTGGTGGTGGACTAAGAGAAGGGACATTGTGGAGAGCTTGTGTTCATCCCCTTCACTTCTCCCTCTAAAGACCAAGAATAAAGACCAAAGGATTTTTTGCTTATCCTTACTCCGG
The DNA here is from genome assembly GCF_048593235.1 of Sminthopsis crassicaudata. Classification (NCBI taxonomy): domain Eukaryota; kingdom Metazoa; phylum Chordata; class Mammalia; order Dasyuromorphia; family Dasyuridae; genus Sminthopsis; species Sminthopsis crassicaudata. The sequence continues at coordinate 344,293,772 of NC_133617.1, read as the reverse complement.
CTTATTCTAAGGCATCCTCCACTGCCACACTAGATTCTTGCAAAGGAAGATTCCTGCTTGCGGGGCGGAGCCAAGATGGCGGAGAGGAAACACACGACTCAGTGAACGTCCTCACTCCCTCACAACCAATTAGATAAATTAAGTCTCAAAATTAGCTCAGGACTGATAGATACCACAAGGACTGGAAGCACGACTTACCAGCTGAAGAGAATCTGGAGTTTCAACAGGAAAGGTCAGTTCTCAGGGGAGGAATAAGAAAGACCAGCACAGGCGGTGGGGTAGGGGCACACTGCGCCCATTGCGCTGGGAGGGGCTCTGGGATCAGAGAAGCCACTGAGGTAAAGGAATCTGGCCCAGGCTGTTAGCTCTTCTCTGCTAATTATTTAGCAGTTCAGAAGAGAAAGCCAAAATATTTTAAAACTCAGATTAGATTTTCCCCGGACCCTGGGGGTGACTCAGGCACCAGGGGGTGTGGCCTCAGCTACCTCCTGAGATTAGTTAAGAGACTGACAAGTGGGTGGATACGGCCCAAGGCAACACACACTGCCTAGCTTAGCTGGAGGGAGTGGAACTCAGCTCCAGGAAGTCCCAGAGAAGCGGAACCTTTGAACTAGGGACCTCGGTTTCTGGCAGACACTTCCAGTTTGAGCGCAGGGGCTTCTCACGTCACCTGCTGCAGACACCCACTCCCCACCCGGACACATAGGCTGAGCTTCTTGCTCTCTTCACTATTCTACGCCCTCGAAGCACAGCAGTGCTAATCACCTCTGAGGCGCTTCCAGGGAGGGGGTGGGGAACTCTCTCCCAGAGCTCTATCTTAGCGCGGGCGCAGGGGCCGCTGCATCCATCCGGTCTGGGAGGAAGCTGGTAAAGAAGTAAATAATTTCCTACCCCAGGGACAGACCCCAAAACATTTTTTAAGTATGAGCAAAAAAGCTAGAAAAACTATAGATTCCTTCTATACAGAGAAAGAGCGGGTATCCAACCCCGAGGAAGTTAACAGCAAAGATTCAGAAGATAACAACCTAAAGGGGAACGATTCCTGCCCCCCATCACATAACTCTCTCCTAGAAGAAGCTCTTAAGAAATTGAGGGAGATCGAAGAAAAATGGGGCAAGGAAAGGGAAGTTATGATAGAGAATAACAACGTCCTGAAATTGGAGTTGGAAAAAATAAAGAATTCACAGGAGATGCAGGGAAACAAAATTAGTGAATTAGAAAAGGTTAAAAAAACACAGGAAAGTAGGATTTCTGAATTGGAAAAGATAAAAAAGTCTCAAGAAAATAGAATTTCTGAATTGGAAAAAGAAAATAATTCTCAAAAAAAAAAAATTAGGGAAATGGAAAAAAATTCAATAGAGCAAAATAATTCATTTAAAAATGAAATTGGGCATTTACAAAAAGAACTAAAAACTGTGAAAGAAGAAAATAACTCCTTAAAAGTCAGGATGGAACAAATAGAAATGAATGATTCACAGAGAACCCAAGAATCAGTCAAACAAAACAAAAAAAATGAGAAGCTGGAGAACAACGTCAAATACTTACTGGGAAAATCTATAGACCTGGAAAATAGATCTAGGAGAGATAATCTGCGGATTATTGGACTTCCAGAAAACTATGACCAAAAAAAGAGCCTAGATTCTATTTTACAGGAAATTATCAAAGAGAACTGTCCAGAGATAATAGAAACAGAAGGGAAAGTAGATGTGGAAAGAATTCATCGAACTCCTTCTGAAATAGACCCTAAAAAAAGAACACCACGGAATATTGTGGCTAAGCTGCAGAATTACCACACAAAGGAGAAAATCCTGCAAGCAGCTAGAAAAAAACAATTTAAATACCAAGGTGCCACAATAAGGGTCACCCAAGATCTGGCTGCCTCCACATTAAAAGATAGAAGGGCCTGGAACCTGATATTCCGAAAGGCAAAAGATCAAGGACTGCAACCAAGAATGAACTACCCAGCTAAGTTTAGCATCTTTTTCCATGGAAGAAGATGGTCATTCAATGAAACAGAGGAATTCTATATGTTTCTAAGAAAAAAAACAGACTTAAACAAAAAATTTGATCTACATCCACAAGACTGAAGAGAAACAGAAAAAGGTACACAGAACCCTTGAGAACTGTAACTTTGTTGTGGGTATATAAAAAATACTCAAGGATAATTTGATTTTACTGATATAAAAGAAAAAAAGGGGGGTGTGGTAAAGGGAAGGAGGTCGGTTCAGAAAAAGGGGAAGGAGTGATAAAAAGAGGGAAACTACATCCCAGGAAGAGACATAGAAAATACACCATATCTGAGGGAACTTAGTGAGGGGGAGAATCATTGTGTGAATCTTACTCTCATCAGAAGAGGCTCAAAGAGTTAATAATTAACATATTTGTTTTTCAGAGAATTTTCTCTCACCTCATTAAAAGGGGGGAGAGGAAAAGGGGAAAGGAAAAGGGGAATAAGTGAAGGGACTTGGAGGGAGGGGGGAGGGATCCTAAAAAAAAAAAAAAAAAAAGAGGGAGGGTTGCGTGTCACAAGGGGGGTTTGTAAATTAAATATCGGGGAGGGGGATCAGGGGGGTCAAGGGAAAAAAGTATAATCTGGGGATAATACGATGGCAGGAAATACAGAATTAGTAATTTTAACTGTAAATGTAAATGGGATGAACGATCCCATCAAACGGAGACGGATAGCAGATTGGATCAAAAAGCAGAACCCTACAATATGTTGTCTACAGGAAACACACTTAAAGCAGGGAGATACATACAGAGTAAAGGTAAAAGGTTGGAACAGAGCTTATTATGCTTCAGGTAAAGCCAAAAAAGCAGGGGTAGCTATCCTTATCTCAGATCAAGCAAAAGCAGAAGTAGATCTCGTTAAAAAAGATAAGGAAGGAAACTATATCCTGCTGAAAGGTAGCACAAATAATGAAGCCATATCAATACTAAACATATATGCACCAAGTGGTATAGCATCTAACTTTCTAAAGGAAAAGTTAAGAGAACTGCAAGAAGAAATAGACAGTAAAACTATAATAGTGGGAGATCTCAACCTAGCACTCTCAGATTTAGACAAATCAAACCACAAAACAAACAAGAAAGAAATTAAAAAAGTAAATAGAACATTAGAAAAACTAGGTATGATAGACCTTTGGAGAAAACTGAATGGCAATAGGAAGGAATATACTTTCTTCTCAGCAGTTCATGGATCCTATACAAAAATTGACCATATATTAGGACATAAAGATCTCAAAATTAAATGTAGGAAGGCAGAAATAATAAATGCCTTCTTCTCAGATCACAATGCAATAAAAGCTACATTCAGTAAAAAGTTAGGGGTAAATAGACCAAAAAGTAATTGGAAACTGAATAATCTCATCTTAAAGAATGACTGGGTGAAAGAGCAAATTATAGAAACAATTAACAATTTCACCCAAGATAATGATAATGATGAGACATCATATCAAAATCTTTGGGATGCAGCTAAAGCAGTAATAAGGGGAAATTTTATATCTTTAGAGGCTTATTTGAAGAAAATTGAGAAAGAGAAGATTAACGAATTGGGCTTACAACTTAAAAGGCTAGAAAAAGACCAAATTATAAACCCCCAACCAAAAATTAAACTCGAAATACAAAAATTAAAAGGAGAAATCAATAAAATTGAAAGTAAAAAAACTATTGAATTAATAAATAAAACCAAGAGTTGGTTTTATGAAAAAGCCAATAAAATAGATAAACCTTTGGTAAATTTGATCAAAAAAAAGAAAGAGGAAAATCAAATTGATAGTCTTACAAATGAAAAGGGGGATCTTTCCACCAATGAAGAGGAAATTAGAGAAATAATAAGGAGTTACTTTGCCCAACTTTATGCCAATAAATTTGATAACTTAAGTGAAATGGATGACTTTCTCCAAAAATATAGGCTCCCTAGATTAACAGAGGAGGAGATAAATTGCTTAAATAGTCCCATTTCAGAAAAAGAAATAGAACAAGCTATTAATCAACTCCCCAGGAAAAAATCCCCAGGGCCAGATGGATTCACATGTGAATTCTACCAAACATTTAAAGAACAATTAGCCCCAATGTTATATAAATTATTTGAAAAAATAGGGGATGAAGGAGTCCTACCAAACTCCTTTTATGACACAGACATGGTACTGATACCTAAACCTGGTAGATCGAAAACTGAGAAAGAAAATTATAGACCAATCTCCTTAATGAATATTGATGCTAAAATCTTAAATAAGATATTAGCAAAAAGACTTCAGAAAATCATCTCCAAGATAATACACTATGATCAAGTAGGATTTATTCCAGGAATGCAGGGCTGGTTTAATATTAGGAAAACTATTAATATAATTGACCATATTAATAATCAAATTAATAAGAACCATATGATCATCTCAATAGATGCAGAAAAAGCATTTGACAAAATCCAACATCCATTCCTACTAAAAACTCTTGAGAGTATAGGAATAAATGGATTATTCCTTAGAATAATCAGGAGTATATATTTAAGACCGTCAGTAAGCATAATATGCAATAGAAATAAACTGCAACCTTTCCCAGTAAGATCAGGAGTGAAACAAGGTTGCCCACTATCACCATTACTATTCAATATAGTACTAGAAACGCTAGCCTCGGCAATAAGAGCCGAGAAAGAGATTCAAGGAATTAGAGTAGGAAATGAGGAAATCAAACTATCACTTTTTGCAGATGACATGATGGTATACTTAGAGAACCCCAAAGACTCTGCTAAAAAACTACTAGAAATAATTCAAAATTTCAGCAAAGTGGCAGGATACAAAATAAATCCACATAAATCCTCGGCATTTTTATATATCACTAACAAAATGCAACAGCAAGAGATACAAAGAGAAATTCCATTCCAAACAAATGTTGAGAGTATAAAATATTTGGGAATCCATCTACCAAAGAAAAGTCAGGAATTATATGAGAAAAATTACAAAACACTTGCCACAAAAATAAAATCAGATTTAAATAATTGGAAAGACATTCAGTGCTCTTGGATAGGCCGAGCGAATATAATAAAGATGACAATACTCCCCAAACTAATCTATTTATTTAGTGCTATACCAATCAGACTCCCAAGAAACTATTTTAATGACCTAGAAAAAATAACAACAAAATTCATATGGAAGAATAAAAGGTCAAGAATTGCAAGGGAACTAATGAAAAAAAAGTCAGATGAAGGTGGTTTAGGTGTACCTGATCTAAAGCTATATTATATAGCAGCAGTCACCAAAACCATTTGGTATTGGCTACGAAATAGACCGGTAGATCAGTGGAACAGATTAGATACAAAGGACAAAAAAGGGTACATCTATAGCAATCTAATCTTTGACAAACCCAAAGATTCCAACATTAGGGATAAAAATTCATTATTTGGAAAAAACTGTTGGGAAAACTGGAAATTAGTATGGCAGAAATTAGATATGGATCCACACTTAACACCATATACCAAGATAAGATCAAAATGGGTCCATGATTTAGGCATAAAGAGGGAGATAATAAATAGATTAGAGGAACAGAGGATAATCTACCTCTCAGACTTGTGGAGGAGGAAGGAATTTATGACCAGAGGAGAACTAGAGATCATTATTGATCACAAAATAGAAGATTTTGATTACATCAAACTAAAAAGTTTCTGTACAAATAATACTAATGCAAACAAGATTAGAAGGGAAGTAACAAATTGGGAAAATATTTTTAAAAACAAAGGTTCTGACAAAGGTCTCATTTCCAAAATATATAGAGAACTGACCCAAATTTATAAGAAACCGAACCATTCTCCAATTGATAAATGGTCAAAGGATATGAACAGACAATTCTCAGAGGAAGAAATTGAAACTATATCCACTCACATGAAAGAGTGTTCCAAATCACTACTGATCAGAGAAATGCAAATTAAGACCACTCTGAGATACCACTACACACCTGTCAGATTGGCTAAGATGACAGGAACAAATAATGACAAATGTTGGAGGGGATGTGGGGAAACTGGGACACTAATACATTGCTGGTGGAGTTGTGAAAGAATCCAGCCATTCTGGAGAGCAATCTGGAATTATGCCCAAAAAGTTATCAAACTGTGCATACCCTCTGACCCAGCAGCGCTACTACTGGGATTATATCCCAAAGAAATACTAAAGAGCGGAAAGAGACATATATGTGCCAAAATGTTTGTGGCAGCTCTTTTTGTTGTAGCTAGAAACTGGAGGATGAATGGATGTCCATCAGTTGGAGAATGGTTGGGTAAATTGTGGTATATGAAGGTTATGGAATATTATTGCTCGGTAAGAAATGACCAGCAGGAGGAATATAGAGAGGCCTGGAGAGACTTAAATCAACTGATGCTGAGTGAAATGAGCAGAACCAGAAGATCACTGTACACTTCAACAACAATGCTGTATGAGGATGTATTCTGATGGAAGTGGAAATCTTCAACATAAAGAGGATCCAACTCACTTCCAGTTGATCAATGATGGACAGAGGTAGCTGCACCCAGAGAAGAAACACTGGGAGGGGAATGAAAATTGTTAGCACTAATATCTGTCTGCCCAGGTTGCATGTACCTTCGGATTCTAATGTTTATTGTGCAACAAGAAAGTGTTATTCGCACACATGTATTGTACCTAGACTATATTGTAACACATGTAAAATGTATGGTATTGCCTGTCGTCGGGGGGAGGGAATAGAGGGAGGGGGGGTAAATTGGAAAAATGAATACAAGGGATAATATTATAAAATATATATATATATATATATATATATAATAAAAAAAAATAGTCTTATTGTCCTTTCAAATTTAAGTTACATATGTTTATTCTGTAGAATAATTAATTAGCTGCATTGTCCTCTGAAAAGATTTGTTTTTTTTTTTTTTATTTTGAGAATTAATTAGGCTATTGATAGGTCATGATTAGAGAAAATAATGTATTCCAGAAAAAGGTGACATTATATTAATTTAAAGTTATAATTATTTAAACCATTGTAATTAGTTCTAGCTCAACATATATTACCAGTGCTAAGCAATTTTATTATTCACAATAATTATCAGTCATCTTTAAGTCACAAAATAGTCTGTCAGTTTGAGAGTCTTTTTTTTTAAATTTTCATTTACTCATTTATTTATTTATTAGCATATCTCCTGAGTTTCATTGAAGGCCTTTCTGATCTATGATGTACTTGACTTTTTTTTGTACCAACAGCAACTGTAGTATTTTTCAACAGACACTGAATAATGCTACTTAAATGTTTCAGCTCACTCACACTTATGCCATTTCCTTGTAGTAAACGATAGAATCAAAAATGTAATTAAAGAAAGCAATGAAACATTTGTTATGGCTTGAAATCTGGCAGTAAGTTGAAGCTAAGCTAACTAAAGGTAAGGAAAACATTATGAAATACTTTCATATAATCAAAGTTAGACATTCTAAGTTAGCCTATTTTCAGTTATTATAAACAACTTCTGTCATTACAAAATTTAACCATATCTAAATTATTAATTGTCCCTAGTAATTTACATACAAGTACAGATTATGTAGTTATTCTCTAAAATAATAGATATTTTATTTGACTCAATAAAAATTGGCTAAATAGGTCCAAAGAAATAGTTATATGCCACTTCAATAAAAAATCTATTGCAATAGATTACAAGAAAGACTATATCCTCTTCCAGATGCCAATCAGCAATTAACTAAAATTATTTTCCTTCTGCTAAAAACTGGTTTGATGACTTATAATGAAAGGGATGAATAAATGCTTTTTGGAATGGAAATATTTCCATTTCTTCTCCTTCCTCTTTTTTAGTACTCAATGCTCAAGTGATCTCATCCATTCAGATACTCCTTCCAATAAAATGTCCATGTTTGCTCATCATCATCAGGTCTATGCCCTCCCACAAGTTCACTACAATGGAAAGCCCATTTTTCTAGAAACCCTCTTCACAATTTCCTTACATAGAGAAGCAATAAACAGATTCTCATTGATTGGCCCCCAATAGCAATCAGGCTAAGTTCCATTTGGTCATTATTTGAGTTCTAATTGATTGAGATTGAATGTAAATAGCAATAATTTCTGCTCTAGCCAGAAACTCTAAGGGCCTTTCCCTTCCAGATTCATTTGATTACTTATTTATGGTTTTTGTTTTTTTACTAGAAGAAAGAAGAGATTTTTTTTACATCAATTGCTACCTAGCTTAATCACTGCATAGGTATGACCTCAGTCAAACTGAGACTTGTTGAATAACTTAGCTTAAAAAGACCAAGGTCTCCCACTTTATCCAGGGCCATCTCCAGTCATCCTAATCTTTTTGGTCACTGGACCCAGATGTCTCTGGAGGGGAAAGTGAGGCAGGTGACCTTGCACAGCCCTCCCTCACTTAAATCCAATTCGATTGCATGTCATGGCATCACCACCCTGGTAACATAATTTATTTGAGGACAAAGAACAAACAAAAAACTCGGTTTGTGTGTGTGTATATATATATACACATATAGATAGATAGATAGATAGATAGATAGATACACATATAGATAGATAGATAGATAGATAGATAGATAGATAGATAGATACACATATAGATAGATAGATAGATAGATATAGATATATATCCATATCCATATATACATATATCAGCTACTAACATCTGTCATATGCCTTTCTGTTGCCATCTATTTGATAGTTATTTCTAATTGTTTAGAGATTCTTATGTTACATGTCACATAGCCATGAAGCAATAATGGTAAAAAGCACTAAAGAGGTGGGCCTTCATTTCTCTGACAGATTTGGAGTCTTAAAAATACTTTGATTAACCAAACTTACCATAGCCTCAAAAATGCTAAAGCACCAACAGACATCTTCATATGGCCATAGATCTAAGGTTTAGCATCTTATTTGCTAACTTGCAAGGAAATGAAATTAGTATATACATACATTTACAGGTATCTCAAAAATATAACAATGTCTCCTAATGTCCAAGTGTGGATATAGAATTATATTTTATAGATTACTATATTGACTACAGTCTATTTGACTATATAGTAATGATTCTGAATCTAGCAAACATCCATTAATCTGCAACCTTTGTTAGGTGAAATGAGGGAATAAAATATAGAAGATATAGTTCCTGTTTTATTCTATTGTTTGAAAAATTAGTCAATAGACATTTGTTAAGTCTTAGTGCTATATATTGGCTACACATATAAGTAAAAGTTCTTATGTTCAAAGACCTCAAATTTTAATGAGGAAGACAACAAAAAAATCTATTTATAAATATTATTCCTCCTAGATAATGTAGTAATAATCAACAGAAGGAAGATAATACAATTAATAGGGGTTGCAAAAAACTTTTTCCTAAAAAGTAAAATTTTAGCTAAAATTTGAAAAAAAAACAGGAAGTAGAGTTGTGTTTTGTTTTATTTTGGGGAGGTTGGGGGGATGGGGAAAGAGTCAAAATAACTCAGAGAGAACTATATTCTCTTCACATTAAGCTTCAAATTCCTTGATGAAGTAAACAGGGAAGTGAAGCAATTTACTGAAGATTATAGAAAAAAAATTCTATTGTATTAAGCCAAAAGACAATACAGAAATACACAAACACATGGACATACCCATATTTTCCTCCCTGCATCACGCCCCCAACATACCCTTATATGTTTCCCTTTCCACTTTAACATATTCTGGGATTTGGCAACAGTTGTGTGAATCCAAGTAATAATGCAAATGTTAGGTTTCCTTTTCATTATAAATTTTTATTTTTTGGTTGGAGAGAATAACATATAAAGATTAAAATGAATCATTTGTGCAAAATTCACCTCTGTTTTGACTTCTTACATGCTCTTGAGATATAAAAGAGCTTAGGCCCTTCTATTTAATCATTTTAGGGCTTTTATTAATATGGAAAAGACTAAAATCATGTTTTAAGTGAGATTTATGTAAATTTTGCTGTATATATTCACTCCTTTTGAGATTAAATAGCTCATAAAAACATTATAGGGGCACTTGGGTTAACAATGTGTAGTTCTTTGGCTTATTAGCAACAGAAAAATTAATAGAAGGAAAGAGAACTTTCATTTGACAAAGGGCTTTTCTCCTACAGTGACTATGTAAAATGTACAATTATAGCTTTGCAAATTGCAGACTCCAGTACTCATAGTTCTGCTTTTCCTTGTATTGAGAATAATATCACCTTCATTATGAAATAAATAACATATCTCTGAAAAAATCTGTTCAAGAGTTCAAGCTAAAATTGGTTCAAATAAAATGCTGAATGACAGTAACTGGATATTGAAGAAGCTTTTAATGTGTTACCGTCCCCAAATTCTTGAAATTTGGTCTTTCCTTGTCTTCCATTTCTCCTCTGTGTGGGATGGGTGCTAGACTCCCCTTACCCAAATTGACTACTCAGAGACATCTTTAGGTACAAAAAGGAAACATTTATTCAGTTTGTTCAAGGACAGACCCAAACACTCCAGGTGAGCAGACCCAGAGCCTCTCAGCTCTCATCTCCCAGCATTGTATCTGGCTTAGTGAGCCAGAAATTCTGAATTTGGTTAAATAACAAAAGAACCTAGTCTTTTCATTGCATGGACTAAAAAGTTGCTGATCGGTGGTCAGCCTGACCTTTTCTACCCTACAGACCTCTGAGAATAGGGATCGCATGATAAGCCTGAAGACCTACAGTCTGACCACTCCATCACATTGACTTTTTGAGAAATCTTCACCTGGTCCCATTCAGTCCCTCCTCTATTTCATACATTTAGTGATTTCTCACACCAATCCTGATACATTTCTTCCACTAGGACATCCTTGTTACCTAGACCTCTTGGCTGGTCCCTTTCTTCAGTATCAATTGAAACCTGCCCTCTACCATTTAGAACCAACACCCACACATCAGTGAAAGCTTTCAGGAGCCATTTTAGCTAAGAAATCTTAGATTATTCTGGTAGCTAAGTGCATAAACAAGCAGGATAACAGGATACTGCTGCTTAAAGCAATGAGCAGAAATTAGAGACCCCACTTTCACCAACTCCCACTATCTGTCTTGGAAATCCAGTCATCACAGAGCAACAGATTGGCATCTGGCAGCCAGTGTTATAAAGCATTGTCGAGGTCCAGGAGTCTCAAGGCCATTGTCACATCATTCCTACTTCAAGCAGTCCAGACCTAGATTCATGGGCAAAGGGACAAAGGTCTCATCTACTGGAACTGTCTGCGGCTGATAAGGGGTATAGAGCCAGTCCTGCCCACTGGGGTCCAGACTGAAGAAGGGAGACAAGTGATGTAGACAGCATCATAAGCATCTGTTGCTGAATGTCAGAATCAGGTAATCAGGTGATTTCAGGTTGACCAAGTAGTTGGAATTTAATGGCCCACAGTCTGGAAGTAACAACTCTCACAAGTAGATTAAAAATGCAAGGATCAAATATGAACAAAAGAAAAAGAATAAACAAAATTGGAATTAATATGGAGGTTACTAGGGACAGTAACAAGGAACCCCATTCAGAGGAAGACTGGGGAAGACATGAGGCTATCAAGAATGCCTCTCATCCAGATAGAATGTTTTCCCCAAATTCATGCTTTTGTTTGCTCAAAGGAGTAGGGGTAATAGATGGAATATTGTGATCTTAAGTATTATATCCTTTAGCAAAAATTCTAGAGTCTTTTCTGTCTTACAAGGGAAGCTTTTTATCCAATTAGTACAGATGTTAACAAAACCAAATGCAGTTTGCAGAACCTACAAGGGGGCATGTATAGGCCTTTTGGTAAAAAGTCCTTTCAGAGATTTTGTGAGAGAACACAGGAGTTGGGGAATTAAAAGTGCCATAGTCAGGAGAAATCAGGCAACAGCATGGGTAGCTGAATTTGCAAGCCTGTTTCCCTTGGCCTGAAGTTAATTCCATTTCCTTTAGGAAACCACAGAAAACTCTGTAGGTCTGTGCTCAGCTTACAGTAATTGTTCCCTTGCATACTTAATGGAGGAATATTTGGCTGTCAAAAATTGCCTTTCTTTCTATATCCATTATCATGCAAAACATGAAAAACATATATGAAGTCAGTATAGATATTCATTCTCATTTCTTTCCCCAATTCTAAAGCTCTGATATAGGTAAAAATGCTCCAAAGCATTTGGGGGCTTGGGGGGGAGGGGTCAGAAGCACTGACCCACGATGAGTTTAGGACCTTTCTTAATTAGATCTGCTGGAACTCTATCTTCCCAGAAATCAGCAGGAGTCAGGATTACTAAAACGTCTTTATTCTAGATCTTTACCGTCGCCTCCAATGCCAGGTCACAAGTGCAAGTGAGCATGAGTGTGAGTTCCACCACCCAAGTTTCTCCTACTCCTCCCTCACAAGTCACTTCCCCCTCTTTGTCCCACCAATCAAGTCAGCTCAGAACAGCTGGGGAGGGTCAACCTTCAAACAAGTTAATAGGGAACTGTCCAATTGGCAATTGGTCTCATGTGCTTCATTATCCAAGTGCATTGCTCAGTTCTAGCCCTTTACAAGGTCTATAGCGCGAATATAATAAAGATGACAATACTCCCCAAACTAATCTATTTATTCAGTGCTATACCAATCAGACTCCCAAGAAACTATTTTAATGACCTAGAAAAAATAACAACAAAATTCATATGGAAGAATAAAAGGTGGAGAATTGTAAGGGAACTAATGAAAAAAAAAGTCAGATGAAGGTGGTTTAGGTGTACCTGATCTAAAGCTATATTATATAGCAGCAGTCACCAAAACTATTTGATATTGGCTAAGAAATAGACCGGTAGATCAGTGGAACAGATTAGATACAAAGGACAAAAAAGGGTACATCTATAGCAATCTAATCTTTGACAAACCCAAAGATACCAACATTAGGGACAAAAATTCACTATTCGGAAAAAACTGTTGGGAAAACTGGAAATTAGTATGGCAGAAATTAGAGATGGATCCACACTTAACACCATATACCAAGATAAGATCAAAATGGGTCCATGTTTTAGGCATAAAGAATGAGATAATAAATAGATTTGAGGAACAGAGGATAGTCTACCTCTCAGACCTGTGCAGGAGGAAGGAATTTATGACCAGAGGAGAACTAGAGATCATTATAGATCACAAAATGGAAGATTTTGATTACATCAAACTAAAAAGTTTCTATACAAACAATACTAATGTAAACAAGATTAGAAGGGAAGTAACAAATTGGGAAAATATTTTTACAGTTAAAGGTTCCAATAAAGGTCACATTTCCAAAATATACAGAGAACTGACCCTAATTTATAAGAAATCAAACCATTCTCCAATTGATAAATGTCAAAGGATATGAACAGACAATTTTCAGATGATGAAATTGAAACTATTTCCACTCATATGAAAGTGTTCCAAATCACTGTTGATCAGAGAAATGCAAATTAAGACAACTCTGAGATACCACTACACACCTGTCAGATTGGCTAAGATGACAGCAACAAATAATGATGAATGTTGGAGGGGATGTGGGAAAACTGGGACACTGATGCATTGTTGGTGGAGTTGTGAAAGAATCCAGCCATTCTGGAGAGCAATTTGGAACTATGCCCAAAAATTTATCAAATTGTGCATACCCTTTGATCCAGCATTGCTGCTATTGGGCTTATATCCCAAAGAAATACTGAGGAGGGGAAAGGGACCTGTATGTGCCAAAATGTTTGTGGCAGCTCTTTTCGTAGTGGCCAGAAACTGGAAGATGAATGGATGTCCATCAATTGGGGAATGGTTGAGTAAATTATGGTATATGAAGGTTATGGAATATTATTGCTTTGTAAGAAATGACCAGGCAGGAGGAATACAGAGAGGCTTGGAGAGACATATCAACTGATGCTGTGTGAAATGAATAGAACCAGAAGATCGCTGTACACTTCAATATTGTATGAAGATGTATTCTGATGGAAGTGGATATCTTCAACATAAACAAGAGCCAACTCACTTCCAGTTGATCAATGATGGACAGAAACAACTACACCCAGAGATGGAACACTGGGAAGTTGTAGCGAGCTGTCGTCTCCAGAAGTTGCCGGATCGTTCTCTGGGAAGAGATCTGCTGTGTCTACTCAAATCTCTCAGACAGATTCTTCTTCCTGTAGTGAACCGTTGTCTCCAGGCAGTTGCTGTTAACTCTTTTCCAGAGAAGTGACTTCTCTTCCTGCAGAGAGCTGCATCAAGCCAGATGTAATGCAGAGTCTTCTCCTTGAATCCTGGCTCTGAATCTCCTCCAGCTCTTATCCTTCTCCAGGCAGACTGACTTTCCAGGCCCACTGTTCTCTCTTTTATCCTCCCAGAGAATGGGCATGGGATAATGCAAGGGCTTCTGGAAGAACCACTTCAGCCAATGAGCTTGCTCCTTCTATCAAGTCAACCTGAGTTCTCACCTTGTAATTGTCCAGACAACCTGAGTTCTCACCTAGTAATCCTAACAGGAAGTGAATGTAAATTGTTAGCACTACTGTCTATCTACCCAGGTTACTTATACCTTCGGAATCTAATACTTAATGTGCAAAAAGAAAATGGGATTTACACAATAAATTGTATCTAGGTTATATTGTAACACATGTAAAATGTATGGTATTGCCTGTCATCAAGGGGAGGGAGTAGAAGGAGGGAGGGGATAATTTGGAAAAATGAATACAAGGGATAATGTTATAAAAAAAAAATTACTCTTGCATATATATTGTCAAAGAAAATTATAAATAAAATTAAAAAATAAATAAATTAAAAAAAATAGGTCTATAGCAACTAGCTCTAAGGCAGGAGGGTCACTACCAAAAAACAAGTTTCTTTGAGAAGTAAGCCAAGGATCTAGGATAGGGTTCCAGAGACTTCTAGGACCTGACCCTGCCTTCCATCAATATATGTATAAAAGGTTAAGGCTCAGACAAGAGATTAGTTTAGCTTTAGGGGTCCCAAAAACCTTGGCCTGATCAGGATTGCTAAAATTGTTTGCTTCCTCTTCCAAATAGCAAAAGGGAGGTTGGAGGTATCCAAAATACTTAGGCAAAGTAGGCCTTCAGACAAAGAAACTCTAGACCCAGGACACAAGAGATTTAAATATTTTATGGTAGCAACTAGAGAAGCCTCCAGGGCTGGTCTACAAACTTGTTTTGTGCCTCCTATCTTCCACTGCCCACTTACTCTGATAACAGAAATTTGCTATAAGAGGAAAAAGCAGAGACATGATTATAATGTAGTATAATCAGTCAAAACTGATTCTTTAAGTCCTCAATCTGAGAACACATACACGACAAAATAAAGTATCTTAGCTCTGACAACCAATCATGCAATTTCCACTGTATAACCAGATTCAGGAATAATTGGGTGGGAAGCAAAGAAAGACCTGGTAAACTGAATCACAAGGATCCCATCTTAAACAGAGGCTGAAGTTGATCTCCCAGCTCTTACCCAGATAAGACATTCACCTGTAGGGTATCCTTCTGAATAATTTATGGCATATTTCTTTCAGATGGTGGATCATTGGCTTGATGATCTGTTAGGTTATTACTAAGTTCTAAGTTGGTACTTAACAATTCTCTAGCTCAGAGTTCACATCTTTAGTTCATATCTTTAAGGGAGTCTACACCTTTGAGGGAATACTTTATTGGCCAGTAAGGAGTTCAACAAGCCCCTAGAGTACCCATAAGCCCATTCTCTGGGAGGATATAAGGAGCCACCAAAGCTGCCTCCCAGGACATTGAGTTTGGACAGCAGTCTGGAAGGAGACAGTCTCGATTGGAATAAGAACAAAACTTCCCTGGCGAACTTCAGGGAAGCTGGAGGAGATTCAGAGCCAGGATTCAGAAAGAAGAGGATTTGAGATTCTACCTTCGCTCTGGCTGGAGGCTCCAGAAGCCTCCCAAGAAACCTGCACACAGAGGAAAAGATTTTACAGAAAAGAAACCTCCTCCCAGAGAAAGATTACAATTGAGAGACAATCAGAACATTACATTCTGGCGCCCACAACACAGGGCAAAGACTTTTGCTTAGCCCTTCAGAGGAGCTAGCCGGACCTTGACAATGATCTATCAGGCAATCATATTCAAATTTGAAACTCAAAACTCAAAATTTGAAACTCAATTAGTTACAATTCCAAGAGATTTCATCTCAATAGCAAGTTTCACCAATCAGGGGCTTCAAGTCTATATAAAAATAAACAAAACAAAACAAAACAAAAAAAAAAAAACTCTTACAAACCATTGCATATAAATTATCAAATGCGCCTGCAAAATACAATCAAAACTAGTATATGGTTATCAGGCTAATATTCTGCTCTAGGTACTTCAAGAAAGCTATAGCTCATATTTGTTATCATATTCATTAAGCAAGGAGACTATTATGCACTTAAATAAATATTAAATAATTTGTTGAAGATAGATGAAAATCTTGGTAGAAATAATCATTTTCAGAGATCTTGCAGTTCTAACAAACCACTTAAAAGTTTCTTGCAGTGGAATCTTTCATACCGCATCAACAATAACCTTGTCTTAAAGCAGCCATAGACTTGAAAAAAACAAACAAACAAACATTTAGTTATTAACATCATGTAAATGTAAGGTATTCCTTTTAACAATAAAAGCAATAAGCTAATTTCATTTTATTAGCAGTGGGGGGGAGAGGAGGGAAGGAGAGTTAACTCTATGGAGTACAGTTTGTTCTCACTTCCAAGAAGCAGCCACACCCAGTTTGGGGAGAGAATTAAATTTTCACCTTTCCAAGCCCACAGATCTTTCCCTTTCCTCTTCCCACTCTTCTTTATTTGTGAAAGGATGAGATGAGCTCAGGCAACCAGAGGTTTGCATAAACTACTTCTTCTGGATTTAAAGAATCTTTCCCATTTATATACAATTTAGTTTCTGACACACCCAATCCTCAGAAGACCCATTTTTTGGCCAAATCATCCCTTTTCCAATGTCTCCTAATGGCCTATGATTCCATCTCCTATCTTTTGTAATTTCCTGTTCATGTCTGGCCATGCTATGGCCAGAAGTGGTTGGAGGTGGAGCAATAGGGTAGGGATGGTGTGAGGAGAAGGAGGAGAAGCATGGGGGAGGGAGAGAGAGAAGAGGGTCCCATGGGTATGTTGGGACAGACTCCTATTCTGCCTTCCCCTTCCCCTACATGTGTCTCTCCTAACTTCACCATGCTTCCAGACTACACTTCTTACAGCTAACTTTTTTTTAAGGTGCCAAGTTCCCCCTCGATTTAGCCTGCCAGCTAAGAATGTCCCCCAACCTCATGGAGTATCTCCTCTCCCCTGCCAAATGGCAAGTTCGACTAGGAGCTTGTCCCTTTCCATAATAAACATACCCTTTATGAAAGATAATGACCAATGAGAATTCCTCACATGACCAAATTCCAACTTTTGTGCCTATCATCTTCTGGTATCTATATAACCTACATAATACCCGACAATTTTAGGTTCCAATATTACAATAATAAACCCAAATAATTTAATAAGTAATTTTTTGGTATTCATCAGTGAAAGCCAAGTAAACATTACATAGCCTATCATCAAAATGGATAGAAATTTCATGTAATTTATGTTGTTTCCAATTTTAATGTATACTGTTAAAAGGCTTTTTAAAAAATCAATATTTACCTTGATATTAGATATTCTACTAACTAGACAATCTATTCAAACTATCAATTGCTTTTGCAAATCAATCTTTCTTGTCCCCTTTTTAAAAAAAATCACCTATTTTTAGGGCAGTTAGGTAGCATAGTGGATAAAGTGCCCCCCTGAAGTCAGGAAGTACATAAAAAAATTAAAGTACATTAAAAATTCAAAATCAACCAGGGAAGTAATGACAAAAATGCAAAGGAAGGTGCCCTAGTCTAACCAGATATAAAATTATATTATAAAGTGACAATCATCAAAACTATTTAGTACTGGCTAAAAAATAGAATGGCAGATCAATGAAACAGATTAAGTACACAAAATATAGTATTCAATGACTATAGCAATTTACTTTTTGATAAACGCAAATATTAAAAATTCTAGTTTAAGAGCCCACTATTTGACAAAAACTGCTAGGAAAACTGGAAAATAGTATAACAGAATTAGGCATTGGATGTCTCTCTCTCTCTCTCTCTTTCTCTCTCTCTCTCTCTCTCTCTCTTTCTCTCTCTCTCTCTCTCTCTCTCTCTCTCTCTCTCTCTCTCTTTGCTGAAGCAATTGGGGTTAAGTAACTTGCCCAGGATCATACAGCTAGAGATGCCTCTTAGTTCATACTTCACAGAGAGGGATGTAAGTCTCTCCAACCCTCTCTGTGTTCATCCTGCTGATCATTTCTTACAGAACAATAATATTCCATAACATTCATATTCCACAATTTACCCAGCCATTCTCCAATTGATAGGCATCCATTCATTTTCCAGTTTCTAGCCACTACAAAAAGGGTTGCCACAAACATTTTAGCACATAGCTTCTTTAATATTTCTTTAGGATATAAGCCCAGTAGTAGCACTGCTGGATCAAAGGGTATGCACAGTTAACTTTTTGGGCATAATTACAGATTGCTCTCCAGAATGGTTGGATTCTTTCACAACTCCACCAATAATGCATCAGTGTCCCATTTTCCCACATCCCCTCCAACATTCATCATTATTTTTTCCTATCATCTTAGCCAATCTGACAAGTGTGTAGTGGTATCTCAGCGTTATCTTAATTTGCATTTCTCTCATCAGCAGTGACTTGGAACACTTTCATATGAATGGAAATAGTTTCAATTTCATCATCTGAAAATTGTCTGTTCATATCCTTTGACCGTTTATCAATTGGAGAATGGCTTGATTTCTTATAAATTAGAGTCAGTTCTCTATATATTTTGGAAATGAGGCCTTTATCAGAACCTTTAATTGTAAAAATATTTTCCCAATTTGTTACTTACCTTCTAATCTTGTTTGCATTAGTTTGTTTGTACCAAAGCTTTTTAATTTGATGTAATCAAAATTTTCTATTCTGTGATCAATAATGATCTCTAGTTCTCCTTTGGTCACAAATTCCTTGCTCCTCCACAAGTCTGAGAGGTAAACTATCCTATATTCCTCTAATTTATTTATGATCTCATTCTTTATGCCTAAATCATGGACCCATTTTGACCTTATCTTGGTATGTGGTATTAATTGTGGGTCTATATCTAATTTCTGCCATACTAATTTCCAGTTTTCCTAGCAGTTTTTGTTAAATAATGAATTCTTATCCCAAAAGTTGGGATCTTTGGGTTTGTCAAACATTAGATTGCTATAGTTGTTCACTATTTTGTCCTGTGAACCTAACCTATTCCACTGATCAACTATTCTATTTCTTAGCCAATACCAAATAGTTTTGATGACTGCTGCTTTATAATATAATTTTAGATCAAGTACAGCTAGGCCACCTTCATTTGATTTTTTTTTTTATTAATTCCTTTGAAATTCTCGACCTTTTGTTCTTCCATATTAATTTTGTTGTTATTTTTTTCTAAGTCATTAAAATGGCTTTTTGGGAGTCTTATTGGTATAGCGCTAAATAAATAGATTAGTATAGTGTGTATTGTCATCTTTATTATACTCGCTCGGCCTATCCAAGAGCACTTAATGTCTTTCCAATTATTTAAATCCGACTTTATTTTTGTGGCAAGTGTTTTGTAATTTTGCTTATATAATTCCTGACTTTACTTTGGTAGATAGATTCCCAAATATTTTATACTATCAACAGTTATTTTGAATGGAATTTCTCTTTGTATCTCTTGCTGTTGGATTTTGTTGGTGATGCATAAAAATGCTAAGGATTTATGTGGATTTATTTTGTATCCTGCAACTTTGCTAAAATTGTGGATTCTTTTTTTTTTTTTTTTCTTTTTTTTTTTTTTTTTTTTTTCCCTGAGACTGGGGTTAAGTGACTTGCCCAGGGTCACACAGCTAGGAAGTGTTAAGTGTCTGAGACCAGATTTGAACTCAGGTCCTCCTGAATTCAAGGCTGGTGCTCTATCCACTGCACCACCTACCTGCCCCAGTGGATTATTTCTAATAGCTTTTTTATTAGAATCTGTACTGATGGTTTAAATATATGCTCCTGACTATTTTAAGGAATAGTCCATTTATTCCTATACTCTCCAGTGTTTTTAATAGGAATAGATGTTGGATTTTATCAAATGCTTTTTCTGCATCTATTGAGATGATCATATGGTTCTTGTTAATTTATTATTAATATGGTCATTAATACTAATAGTTTTCCTAATATTAAACCAGCCCTGCATTCCTGGTATAAATCCTACTTGATCATGGTGTATTATCCTGGGGATGATTTTCTGTAGTCTTTTTGCTAATATCCTATTTAAGATTTTAGCATCAATATTCATTAAGGAGATTGGTCCATAGTTTCTTTCTCATTTTTCAACCTATCTTGTTTAGGTATCAGTACCATGTCTGTGTCATAAAAGGAATTTGGTAGGACTCCTTAATTCCCTATTTTTTTCAAATAGTTTATATAACGTTGGGGCTAATTGTTCTTTAAATGTTTGTTAGAATTCACATTTAAATCCATCTGGCCCTAGGGATTTTCTCTTAGGGAGTTGATTCATAGCTTGTTCTATTTCTTTTTTTTTCTGAAATGGGATTATTTAAGCAATTTACTTTCTCTTCTGTTAATCTGGGAAGCCTATATTTTTGTAGGTAGTAATCCATTTCACTTAGGTTATCAAATTTATTGGCATAAAGTTGGGCAACGTAACTCCTTACTATTGTTCTAATTTCCTCTTCATTGGTAGAAAGTTCCCCTTTTTATTTTTAAGACTAACAATTTGATTTTCCTCTTTCCTTTTTCTGATCAGATTTACCAAAGGTTTATCTATTTTATTGTTTTTTTCATATAACCAACTCTTAGTTTTATTTATTAATTCAATAGTTTTTTTATTTACCCCTAACTTTTTGTTGAATGTAGTTTTTATTCCATCATGATCTGAAAAGACAGCATTTACTATTTTTGCCTTCCTACATTTAATTTTGATATCTTTATATCAATATATATGGCCAATTTTTGTAAAGGTTCCATGAACTGCTGAGAAGAAAGTATACTCCTTTCTATCACCATTCTGTTTTCTCCAAAGATCTATCATACCTAATTTTTCTAATATTTTATTTACCTCTTTAATTTTTTTCTTATTTGTTTTGTGGTTTGATTTATCTTATTCTGAGAGTGCAAGGTTGAGATCTCCCACTATTATAGTTTTGCTGTTTATTTCTTCTTGCAACTCTCTTAACTTCTCCTTTTGGAAGTTAGATGCTATACCACTTGGTGCATATATGTTTAGTATTGATATTGGTTCATTGTCTATGCTACCCTTTAACTGGATATAGTTTCCTTCCTTTTCTCTTTTAATTAGATCAATTTGGCTTTTGCTTAATCTGAGATAAAGAAGACTACCTCTGCATTTTTGTCTTCACTTGAAGCATAATAGATTCTGCTCCAGCCTTTTACATTTACTCTGTATGCATCTCCCTGCTTTAAATGTGTTTCCTGTAAACAACATATTGTAGGGTTCTGACTTTTGATCCAGTCTGCTATCCAGTCTCTGCTTAATAGGAGAGTTCATCCCATTCACATTTACAGTTAAAATTACTAATGCTGTATTTCCTGCCCTCATAATATCCCTGGATTATGTTTTTTTCCCTTGCCCCCCTGAACCCCTTCCCCATTATTAAACTTATGGGCCCCACTTGAATCACACAGCCCTCCCTCTTTAGTATCCCTCCTTCCTCCCTTTAAATCCCTTCCCCTTTTTTGTACCCTTCCCTTATTACTCTTTTCCTTTTCACTTTTTCTCTCCCACTTTTTAATGAGGTGAGAGAGAATTCTCTGTAAAACAAATGTCAATTATTTTTTTCTTTGAGCCAACTCTGATGAGAGTAAGAGTCACACAATGTTCCTCCCCCTATCTAACTCCCCTCAGATATGATAGGTTTTCTTTGCCTCTTCATAGGATGTAGTTTCCCTCTTTTAATCTCCCCTTTTCCCTTTTTCTGATACTATCCCCTTTCCATTTCAATTTCCCTTTTTTATGCTATATTAGTAAAATCAAATTATACATGTGGACTTTATGTATATCCACAACAGAAATACAGTTCTCAAGATTTCATTTTACCTTTTTCTACTTCTCTTGGTTGGAGATCAAACTTTTTGTTTAGATCTGTTTTTTTCCTTAGAAACAAATTAAATATATTTAAGTAAAGTATTTAAACTCTGAAATAAACTGCGGTGTAATAAGTTCAAGGAATAATGAATGATCTAATTAACCAGAGAAGTGATTTTGACAATAAGTAATAGTATTCAGTACCAACAAAAGGGAAAGAGAAAAAGTGGGCATTACTTATTTAACTTCTTCCAATATTTATACATCTCTGTCATAGACTATCAGTTGTTAAACTAGCTTTTAGCAGGAGGAAAATCATTTTAATTAATTGCTAGTTGGCCTTATGGACACTGACACTTTAGGCATTTGGTGCAAACTGAAAGATAAAATGTTATAATTTTTTCTTGCAATCAATTGCAAATGGATCATTTATTGATTGATGTGGCATGTTATTTGTCCTAATTTGGCCCATTTTTAATTGGATCAAACAAAATCTCTATACATATTTTGGAAAACAACTGCATAATCTATAAGGGTTTATAAATTACTTGGAAGAGTCAATAATTTTGATGTATTTACATTTTGTAACAGCAGTGTTATTATTCTTTTACTGACAATAATCTAACTTTGAAAATCTGATCTTGATCAGATGAAATTAGATCAAACTGGTTTCCTTGCCTTTAGTTAACTCAGTGTCAACTTACTACCAGATTTGGGGCCATAACAAATGTTCCATTGTTTTCTTTCATTTTATTTTCGAATTTGTGGTTTATAAGAATAGATATGACTCCAAAGAAATGGCGGGAAAGTTGGAATGTTTAAATTGCATACAATTCAAAAACTATTAAAAAATACTATAGTTGCTATTGGCATGGGGAAATCAATTGAATAATCAGATATATACAGAATTATCACAAATATATATATGTATATACATATATGTCTTTATATATTATCTATACCTATATATTTATGTACATGTATATATCTGTCTATATATGCATGTAAATCTATATGTCAGTTGAATATATGCATGTATGTGTATATATGTGTCTATGTATATAAAATACATATATATAACTGTGATATATAACTACCTGGCTTTTAATTATATGAATAATATAATTTCCCTATTTCCCTAGAGTAGGATCAATAGTGAACCAATTTACACATGGTACTTATCAACAAAAAATCTTTCTCTAACATATCATCCTGGCATAGATGATACCCATAACTGCTATGTGTGTAGGCAACAGACCATCTGTTATGTGTGAGGAGACCAATTTAGCTCATTTTATTGAGGTTTATCATCTGAAGTTTGGTTACAGGGTGATGAGCTAATGAAGCTCATAAAAAGCTAGAGAAAGGTTGTAATATATATGAATGAAGGGAGTGTCTATCCCAACTAAAAGATACTTCATGAATTGAGACTTATATTGTGTCTCTAGGGGGTTATGTTTAGTCTATAAAGTAGAAAAAAGCCAAAGTAATTTGAAAAAAATAATTTTGTTTCAATCCTTTAAAATTTCCCCCAGATTACCTTCCCTCTGCTTTAGTCATTGTATTCTGAATAACTAAAGCTCATTCTCAACTCAATCTCTCTTTGTGTTTTTCCTCCTACTGTTATCCTGGCTTTTCTCTTTCGCCTATCTAAACCTTCCTTTTCTCTTGAGGTCACTTCATATCCTTGTAGTGTTTGGCAGTTTTGTTTTGGTTATATGGTGGATAAAGCACTGGAACTGGATTAAGTCAAAACTGGAGAAGCTCAACCAAGTGACTTAAGCTCTGTGTGCTCTTTTTTTCTCAAACATACAAAGAGGATGATAATAATAGCACTTACCTAGTAGAACTGTGAAGATCTGAGGAGATATATTTGTTATGTACTTAGCATAGTGCTTATGTGACACATAGTAGGCACTTAATAAATGCTTCTTTTGCCTTTTCTTTCTCTTCAACTCTCTAATTAGATTTCAAGCTCCCATTAGGCAGGGGACTGGCTATACTTGGGTTATTTCCTTCCCTGTCCCCCAGAAAAGCATTTTGCATATTGTGCATCTCATCAAATATTTATGAATGAATGATTAAATAAATGATTTATGTTATGATGATTATTATTGTGTTGAATTAAAAGCATTGATTTCAACTACATTTTTCAGAGCTACTGAAAGCATAAAAACATTTATGCACTAATTTGCATAATATGAGGAATAACAGAGAGCCAACTGGTCATAGCTTATGTATTAGCCAAGATCCTCATGATATCCCAAATAGTCCTTCAATTAGTTTGCTTATCTGTTCTGCAGAAGAAGAGACAGTATTATAAGATAAAAAAAATATTATTACTTTGGTGATATGAAATGCATTGAAAACTATAGTTGTGACATCAATCAAAAACAAAAAAGAAAATTAAATATTCCTAAATATGGAACTGATAAGGCTATTCTCAGAGCTTAGTGTTTAATTGACAGTGTATTCTAAAAATGAATAATTATTTGTGTATTGTCTCTAAAAGATTAAAAACAAAATATAATGGGTCCAACTTGAAGAAGCAGGATTCAGTATACTTGGGTTGTGTTGACTGAGACCTTTTTCAATATAACTAATTATTGTTGTCTTTCCAGAATGATGCAGTTAGAAAAACAGGTCTTTTAAGGGTATCAACCTCGAATTATAGGAGGAATGATTCTGGAATTGTTCTGTGATTGTACCTGTAGATGTAGTCTAAGGACTGATGAATGACTTAAATAGTGAGAGAAATAGTGCCATTAAACACAGTATATTACATGATTTCATTTTGAAAAATTAATTTTCACATTATGTCTATACCATTGTGTAATATTCCTTTCTGCAACTTACTCAATACAATTTCTACTATTATTTTAAATTTATAGTCTATATAAATTTTAAAAAGTACAAAAACTGCTATTTTCATTAATCAGACATAAGTATTAAACAATTGTGTGGTTAATTTATGTTTGCAGGTTGAGCTATTCTTGAGAATTAAAACTAAAATGAGTTCTCTTGCTTAAATTAGCTGGATAATTTGGAAAATCTTATTTATTTTTTGTGTGTTATTCAATGGGAACAAAAATTCCCAAGGGAAGTTTCTGGAAATGAAAATCTGTTACTCATTCTTTCCTTCAAAATTCACACTCATCCCATAGGGAGTTGTGAGCTATAACAAAATCTTGGAGATATAGAAGAAATGGTCTACTTCAGCATAAGCAAGAAGACAAAAGAGACTGTCTTATGCTTAGTCATAGGGCATATATATTATTCCAGAGTGAGTTCCTATAAACAAATACATCATCAAATGACTAGATGATTTAGGGATTCAAGGGCATCTTCAAAATTATTCTTCAGGACATTATTTCCAGTCATGATTTTCCTCTAGAAAGAGAGCTATCCTCTCATTAACAATGCAAATGAAAGCATCCTTAAGGTAGAATTACTATTCAACATCTGGATACATTCACGAATCAACCTGTGACCATGGAGAAGGGAGATACCAGGTTAAATTGAATATAGTGGATATGAGACCAGATTTAGAGAAAAGAGATATAAGTTCAAATCCCATTTTGAAGCTCTGCATACTGTCTTTGTTTTGGGATAATGTTGATACAAGATTGCTGCTCTTTTAGGGATGTGGTTCATATCTGTTTGGGAATGTGAAGGAGGCAAAAACAATCTAATTAGATAACCATTCAAAATTATTGTTGTATTCTTCCAATCTGCAAAATGTTATTGTCTAACTGGTCATCTTGAAGCAATTCTTGCTATGAATCAATGCCATAAAATGCAATAGCTATCACTTTAGCTCTGGGCCTATTTGCTCATCTATAAAATGGATATAACAATATCTGCTTGTGAGACTCAAATACAATCCACAATATAAATGTCAGTTATTATAACCAACATTGCCATTGCCAGTATATGCACTCTATCCTGTTTTGGAAAAGCACACTATAATAAACTCTTATTTGATTAAATTTTTCCAGTTGTGGATAAAAGATCATTAATTAAGTCAGCAAAAACTATATCTTCCTTATAATAAAATAAAAACAAAGGAAACTTTTTTTTTTCTGTTGTCAACGTGTTGGCTATCATTTTTAGCAAGATAATATAATGTATAGTTTGCTTGCATTCTATGTGGATTTTCCTATCTCAGAACTCTATAAAATCCGTTTGGAAAAGGGTCATTTTCTGGTGATCTCTTTGAATCTGCTAGCAAAACAATAAGGATAGTATAGAAACAAAAGTAAGTGAACATTCATACTCAGGGGAAATTATATTGTTTATTGGTGACTATGAATCTTTTCATTTGCAATGACTCATGTCCTAAAACACATGATGAATTTGTTGTTGTTGTTGTTGCTGTTGTTTTTATCTTGGAAAAGTTTTTTTCCTAGAATTCAGTGAATTATCCAATAGGTCACCAGCAAAACAGGTGGCATGTGGGAAACTTGTTCCTCTGCTTTGAAGAAACACTTAGAACAATTAGAAAGTCAATAATTTGTCTGTTTTTTTTTTTTTAGAAGTGTGGTATTAGTATCTAGAATATTGTTTTACAATTAATCAGGGACACATAAAATATGCTAAA
This sequence comes from Sminthopsis crassicaudata, assembly GCF_048593235.1. Classification (NCBI taxonomy): domain Eukaryota; kingdom Metazoa; phylum Chordata; class Mammalia; order Dasyuromorphia; family Dasyuridae; genus Sminthopsis; species Sminthopsis crassicaudata. The sequence continues at coordinate 344,267,021 of NC_133617.1, read as the reverse complement.
TGAATCAATGAACACTGGCATCTTGGTTAGCAAGAAAGAGGTCAAACAATTAATAATAATAGTCTTAATACATATGCTTTATAAAGCTTTGTCCTTTGCTTTCCTAGCCCACAGGATATTTGATAGGAGTGAAGAAATCTGGAACAATACAGAACAGAAAAAAGAACTGTAGTGCACAACACATTGAAGTACAATGTTTTTTAAAGTTTTTTTAAAGTAATTATTACCTTCAAAAATTAAAATTATATTTAGTAATCTCTACTGAAGGCAGTGTATAATCCATTTTAGAAATATTTATATAGGAATTGTTCATATAATCAAAATTCTGGCATTGAAGAGACAAACTTTAGTTATCAGGAAAATTCATTTATATGAATGAAATAGTCATTTTTCAATGAGACCAGTTGAATAAGATGTCACTGTATATATGGATAAAAATAATTTTTCATTTATTTGTTTTTGTCGTTCAGATTAAAAATAAGGGAGACAGAGAAAAGTGACAAGAACCATGAATCCCACCTGAACTCATACAAAATGTTTTAGACATAAGCTGCAATGAAATGTAATCAAATCATTAAAGGGCATGCTACCAACATATTCATATAGAATGATAATGGGAATAAACTGTTAACAGGGATTAAAATTTAAAATATTATAATAAGTTATTTAAACAATAAATGTGGGAAGAGAGAAAATAGTTTTTATTCAAAATGAAGACATAGATTGATTATTTGCTAGAATTTCAGTTATGATTCTAGATTTTTTTTAATGTCCAAAAAATTGCTCTCTTCTTTCCTTCATCTCTCCCTTCTCATGATAGCATGCCATGAAAGGATGGTAGTAGTGAGGTTGAAATTGAGCGTAGAATGAAGACTGTTATAAATATTTTGGCTGACATAGCAAACTGTTTGAATAGAAAGTAAGGGCCATGAGGTTAGTCAGATGATACTTAGTCTGGGCTGAGAACCTCCTGGGCACTTAAACAAAACCTTAAAAAACTGGGCAAACAGCAATTTTAAGGAAGTTGAGAGTTTGACTGTGAGTTTTTAATTACACATTTATTGATTAGGTTAAAAACAATGAAAACTTAAGAAGGACAACCTTTTCTGGCTGTAGTTCAAGATCACTTTCTACAACTTAAAAAAAGCAGAATCTCAGAATTTAAAGTCATTCTTGATGTAATATGAGGAAATAACCAAAGGGCAATATGAAAAATATAGCTGCTGTGCTGTCCTTGGTCTAATGGCCTCAGTGTCATGATTGATTTAGAGTTCTCATCAGGCATTTCATGACATTTAATAATATACCAAGGGAAAAAAAAAAGCTGAACAACAGTGGGAAATAAAGAACTAACCAATAGTTGGTCACTGTGTAGCTGAAATTCATCTCAGTTATTCTAAACAGGGGCAGAGGTAACAGAGGCCAATGCAGTTAAATAGAAATGTGAAGACTAAAATGAGCAAATAAGTGGGAATGCTTTTAAAAACTGTATATAAACAGTCTGGTAAAGAGACAGATTGAAAAAGGTCTATACAAATAATCAGAGGACAATCAAAAGGATAATTAAAAGAGCAAAGGAGAAATGTTGATTGTCACATCAACAGAAAATATTTCAAATTAAGATTCTACTATTCTGAATATTAGTAGAAGGAAACAGGACTATTGGAAACTTGAATGGGACACAGGTTGAACATTCAAAAATTGCTAAATGTTGCAACTATTTTTCACAATAAGTAGCAGATACATGGTTGGTAATGGATCATATTTCTGATTAGCAAAAGAAACAAACAACAAAGATGCAAAAATGAATGTATTCAGTATTTCAAATAGCCACAATTTCAATTAGCCTATTCCTTTTGTAGGAGAAGGTCTTGTTGAGTTGCTCTGGCCAAAAATAGTAATAGTTTGATAGTGATGAAGATGATTATGATGATTATTCTTATTTTCTGGGTCAATCTTCTGGCCATTGACTTCTTCATAGCTACAGCTATGCTGTAGCTAAGCTACAATAGTAGCTATTTCTGCTCTAGGACTTATATTAAGTCTTTCCATTTGGTAGGAGCTACTGGAACATATACTGTGGTTGTATGTCCTTTGGGGAGTCCAGGACCACTTCTATGTCAGAATAAACCTTCAGAACAGAAATTTGAAGAAGTTGATAACTAGATTTTACAAACATCCAGATGATTACTTGAACAAACCCACATAGAAAGATAATAAAGGGAAAATGCTTGAGTATTTTAATGGTTCTAATATCACATCATGTTCCTATTTTAATTGTAAGCAATAAGCGATTAATCTCTACAACTATTGTTATAAATCAACAGATTCTGCAACCATTCTTGTTGTAATTTATGGGAATAAGCAAAGGGAAATATGAAAAAAAATCTTCTCATCCTAAGAATTATACCCTTCTTCTCATAGATTCTCCCTAAGATATCAAGAGAATAATTTAGAGACCTTTATCTAGGTCTCAGCATTATTGTGCCATGAGATAGCCAGATAACACAATTGAAATCAGATGAAATTTGAAGTTACAAAAGATCTGAGTTTGAAATCTTGCTTATAAATACTTAATAACTGGGGAATTCTAAGTAAATCTTTTAACCTGCCTCAATTTTTTAAATTTGTAAAATAATGATAATAATAGCACTTTTCAGTTATTGGGAAACACATCAAAGGAGAAAATAACCATAAAATGATAGGCACAGTTTAAAGGGCTATTATCATCGGGACATTTGGATTATCCATGTGCTATTTAGGTAGCTAGGTGGTGCAGTGGATAGAATACAAGCCCTGCAGTTAGGAACCCTCATTTTTCTGAGTTCAAATCTGGTCTCAGACACTAGTTATGTGACCCAAGGCAAGTCATTTGACCCTATTTTCCTTAATTTCTTCAATAATAAAACAAGCAGGAGAAGAAACAGCAAGCCACTCAAGTATCTTTGCCAAGAAGACCCTAAATGAAGTGTCAGACCCAACTGATACAAATTAAAATGTGCTATCTCTTTCTTATTATATAATCTGTTCATATTATTTTCTATCCTGTGTTTCTGGATGTTATCTTTTATATAAATTAGAATGTTCTGGCCTATATCTTGCTTTTTTACTTCTCTCCATTGTACTCAGGAATTCATTTCATTTATTTTGATACTTTAGAAATGTTGATCTTTCATGATTTCTAGCCCTATAATAGCATTGGAAGAATATTTTTAAATGTGTTCCCATTGTTTTTAGAAGAAATATTGGTTTGTTGAAAGATATGTACAATTTCTCAGATGAAATATGTACCACTTATTCATCCCATATTCAATTAAATATCTATCTATCTATCTATCTATCTATCTATCTATCTATCTATCTATATCTATCTATCTATCTATCTATCTATCTATCTATCTATCTATCTATCTATCTATCTATATATATATATATATATATATAATATTTTTGCTTATCCCTGGTGTTTCTCTGAAGTACTTTTACCAATGATTTATTTGAACAAAGGCAGATCATTATCTGGACAATAATTATTGTTTATCCACTTGACTTTTCCTGTGTGGATTGTTAGACCAAGTTTTTTTGAGTTGTCATGTTTACTTGTCAAAATTCAAATGACTGATATATAGAGAAGAAATTATATCATAGGCAAGTTAATTAAATTCTCTCTGCCTGTTTTGTTTTTCCTCTAAATATGAGATATTTGTACTAGATTATTTCTAAACCTGTTTAACCCTAACATTCAACGATTGTATGAAATTTATAAGTAATAGTTGAAAGAATAAATTAAGTTCAATGAATAGCAAAACGTGGTAGTTATTCCATGAACATATATACTTCTATTCAACAAACATTTATTAAATGCTGACTGTATTCTAGGCTCTAGGGATACAAATGTGAAGACAATAAAGCTTCCTCCCCTCCCCCAGATGCATATATTCTAATGAAAAAAGCTTACTATATGCAAATTACTCCAATGCAAAGAATAATCTGATAATGATAAGAAGAGATAGAAAGTGTTATTATAATCCTAGTGAGAGAGATCACTTACATGTAGGAGATGAAATGAAGTCTTCTTAGAGAAGGAATCACCTAAGTTACATGTTGAAAGATTTTAAGAAATAGTAGTAGGGGCAGCTACGTGATACAGTGGATACAGTACCAGCCTTGAATTCAGGAGGACCCAAGTTCAAATCTGGTCTCAGACACTTAACATTTCCTAGCTGTGTGACCCTGGGCAAGTCACTTAACCCCAGCCTTAGGAAAAAATAAATAAATAAGTAGTAGAAGTAGAGGGAAAGGGATTTTATTAAAGTTTGTGAAATTATGTGAAATATAACATGATCCACTATACTATATAAATTAGAAAAAAAGAAGACTCTCAGAACTGATCTCATTCTCTGGGCCTCATTTTCCTCATCCCAGGATTTCTGGGGCCTTTCCAACCACTCTGGAGCTGTATTTTCTTATAGGTGAGTTCTGCTAATTTAAGTGAGATATCCTCTTAAGAGCAGATGCTATGATGATATACATAGAGAACCCCAAAGATTCAACTAACAAGCTATTAGAAATAATCCACATCTTTAGCAAAGTTGCAGGTTACAAAATAAATCTACATAAATCATCAGCATTCTTATATGTCACTAAGAAAGTCCAACAGTTAGAGTTACAGAGAGAAATTCCATTTAAAGTAACTACTGATAGTATAAAATATTTAGGAATCTATCTGCCAAGGGAAAATCAGAAGCTGTATGAGCAAAACTACAAACACTTTCCACACAAATTAAGTCTGATCTAACCAATTGGGAAAATATTAAATGCTCTTGGATAGGGTGAGCAAATATAATAAAGATTACAATACACCCTAAACTAATCTATTTATTTAGTGCTATACCAATCAGACTCCCAAAAAACTATTTTAATGGCCTAGAAAAAATAACAACAAAGTTCATATGGAAAAACAAAAGGTCAAGAATTTCAAAGGAATTAATGAAAAAAAAAATCAAATGAAGGTGGCCTAGCTGTACCAGATCTAAAATTATATTATAAAGCAGCAGTTACCAAAACCATTTGATATTGGCTAAGAAATAGACTAGTTGATCAATGTAATAGGTTAGGTCCAAAGGACAAAATAATTAATAACTCTAACAACCTAGTGTTTGACAAACCCAAGGACCCCAGCCTTTGGGATAAGAACTCAATGTTTGACAAAAATTGCTGGGAAAATTGTAAATTAATATGGCAGAAACTAGGCATTGATCCACAGTTAACATCGTATACCAAGATCAGGTCAAAATGGGTTCATGACCTAAGGATAAAGAATGAGATTATAAATAAATTAGAGGAACAAAGGATAGTTTACCTCTCAGACTTGTGGAAGAGGAATGAATTCATGACCAAAGAAGAACTAGAGATCATTATTGATCACAAGATAGAAAGCTTTGATTATATCAAATTGAAAAGTTTTTGTACAAACAAAATCAATGCAGATAAGATTAGAAGGGAAAAAATAAACTTGGAAAACATTTTTACAGTTAAAGGTTCAGATAAAGGCCTTATTTCCAAAATTTACGGAGAATTGACTCTAATATATAAGTAATCATGCCAATCTCCAATTGATAAATGGTCAAAGGATATGAACAGACAATTCTCAGATGAAGAAACTGAAATTATTTCTAGTCATATGAAAAGATGCTCCAAATCATTAATAATCAGAGAAATGCAAATTAAGACAACTCTGAGATACCACTGCGCACCTGTCAGATTGGCTAGAATGACAGGGAAAGGTAATGCAGAATGTTGGAGGGGATGTGGGAAAACAGGGACACTGATACATTGTTGGTGGAACTGCAAATACATCCAGCCATTCTGGCGAGCAATTTGGAACTATGCTCAAAAATCTATCAAACTGTGCATACCCTTTGATCCAGCAGCGTTGCTACTGGGTTTGTATCCCAAAGAGATCTTAAAGAAGGGAAAGGGACCTGTATGTGCAAGAATGTTTGTGGCAGCCCTCTTTGTGGTGGCCAGAAACTGGAAACTACATGGATGCCCATCAATTGGAGTTGGCTGAATAAATTGCGGTAGATGAATATTATGGAATATTATTGTTCTGTAAGAAATGACCAACAAGATGATTTCAGAGAGGCCTGGAGAGACTTATATGAACTGATGCTGAGTGAAATGAGCAGGACCAGGAGATCATTATATACTTCAACAGCAATATTGTATGATGATCAATTCTGATGGACGTGGCCCTCTCCAACAACGAGATGAACCATATCAGTTCCAATAGAGCAGTAATGAACTGAACCAGCTACACTCAGGGAAAGAACTCAGCGAGATGACTATGAACCACTACATAGAATTTCCAATCCCTCTAATTTTGTCTGCCTGCATTTTGGATTTCCTTCACAGTCCGATTCTTTTTGTTTAGCAAAACAACTGTTTGGTCATGTATACATATATGGTATCTAATTTATACTCTAACATATTTAACATGTATTGGTCGACCTGCCATCTGGGGGGGGGGGGAGGGAAGGAGGGGAAAAATTGGAACAAATGGTTTGGCAATTGTCAATATTGTAAAATTACCCGTGCAAATATCTGGTAAATAAAAACTATTAATAAAAAATAAATAAAAAAAAGAGCAGAGACAGTCACTTTTTCTATTTGTATCCTTGTACTTAATTTTTGATAAATCCTTATAATCCTCCTCTTTCCTTCCTTCCTTCCTCCCTTCCTCTCTCCTTCCCTCCCTCTCTCTCTCCCTTCCTTCCTTCCTTCCTTCCTTCCTTCCTTCCTTCCTTCCTTCTTTCCTTCCTTCCTTCCTTCCTTCCTTCCTTCCTTCCTTCCTTCCTTCCTTCCTTCCTTCTTTCCTTCCTTCCTTCCTTCCTTTCTTCCTTCTTTCCTTCCTTCCTTCTTTCCTTCTTTCCTCCCTTTCTCCCTCCCTCCCTCCCTTTCTCCTTCCTTCCTTTCCTTCCTTCCTTCTTTCCTTCCTTTCTTCTTCTTTCCTTTCTTTCAAAGTCATTCTACCTCTAAATACTATCATTTTATAATCACAGAAACCTACATGAACTTTTCCTGATTTCTTTTCTAATTAATATCTCATGAGTAATGCCAAAATGTTCTTAAAGTATAATATACTAAAATCAAGATATATGCACATGAAACGCCAAGAAACCTAATACACATATCTAAATTTGTAAAAACAAAATTATACTAAAAAGGACACTATTCTTTGTATTTTAATAAATCAAATAAGAATTTACACTGGCATGACAATTTCAGGAAGGCTACATTATCAATTCTTATGGGTCTTTTACAAAGAATAGCTTCTAAAACTTCAGTTAACTTTCCCCTTAGAATTCCAACAAGTAGTTAGTGATAGGAATTGGAAATCAATTTCATTGTCACTTCTATGCAAGTTAACTGTATTTGAGAGTTGTTTAGAACAGTAAATTTAAGAGATTTATTTTGGTAACAAAACTAGTATGTGCCATGGATCTGACTTGAACCCACATTTTCTTACCTCAGGGACTGGCTTTCTAATTAAGTAGGTAACAATGAATTAATGAGGGGAGGAAGGTATTTTTTTCGATATTTTTAAAGTGAAGTATTTTCTTTTATTGCAAGGAATTACCATCACATTTTGTTTGACAATTTGGGATGTATGTGTGTGTGTGTGTGTGTGTGTGTGTGTTTGTGTGTGTGTGTGTGTTTGTGTGTGTGTATTCATACACCTATAAAATATTTTATAAATATATATAAGTAAATATATGTATATATTTATATATATATATATATATATATATATATATATATATATATATATATATATATATATATATATATATATATATATATACTTACTGGGGCTCATTTATATAAAATGCAGAATGAGATTCAGGTGATCACTTTACCGATATTGTCTTTTATCCTCACAGTAACCAATACTGTGAGATAGACGCTATTACCACCCCAATTTTACAGATAAGGAAATTGAGAAAGAAGAACAGTGAGTGACAAAGTTTTTAAATGTTTGAGGTAATGTTTGTCTCTAAATCTAGAACCCTAGCCATTTTACTATCTAGCTTCTGAAGTTATTCAGAATCAAATATCTATTATAAAAGAGGGTTGAAGTATGGGTCAGGAAAGATCCAGATGCAAACACAAAACTTAGAAAACTATATCTTAAATTGTTCTAAAACATAAGTGGGAAGTTAATTTGGATCATCTAATTTACTCCTACTCAGAAATGCTATAATCCACTCTTCAGTTTTCAACTTAAATACCTCCATAGTAAATTTGTAAATTAATCATATTATTGCTCTGCTGTTTCTCAAATGTAGACTTTGCATTATCTTCTCATCCTATTTTCATTTTGTTAGATGTTTCCCTTTGCAGTGAGCCTTGGAAAAGATACCCAAATCTCAGAGCACCAGTCTTTAATCTTCACCAAAATCATATGAAAAGGAAGTGTTCTTTTTGTTTTGTTTTGCAAACCTGTTAATGCTAACATTTGAAGGCAGTAAGGTTTACATAAAAAAAAAAAAAAAGCTCAGATGCTTTTCTGATAAAAGAGGGAGAAAAAAAAAAAACCCTCCCAACTCTACTTTCTTTCCCATCTCTTTTCCTATCCCAGACCACTCCTGCCAAAAGATCAACTGAAAATGGCATCTTCTGGAAGCGAGAATTGTGAATGCTCCAAGTCATGTTGAAGTTGACATGAAAACAACCAGTGCTGGCATATCTCCTATTTTTATAGCTGCCTATTCTTTCCCTGACATTTTTAGTAAAGTTGAGCAATATCCAGATTCCAGCCTTGATACCAATCGGCACAGCAACATTCATCTTAAGATGACATCTGTTGAGAATTTTTCAATAACTTAATGGTTATAAAGCATGTGAGGAGGGGGATAATAGAGGGATTATGACATAAAAATGCTAAAGCCCTTGTGGGGGAACTGCTGCACATAAAGTTTTGATTTGGTAATTCAAACTAATGCAGTTTGTAGTCCTCTAGAGAGAGGGCAATAATAGTGCACAATATGCTCTTAAACACTGATGCATAACACATTGTGCTGGCGCCAAAAGGCACTGTAAAATCGTGTTAGCTTGAGGGGAAAAAGAACAACTTGGGAAGAAGCGCCTCACCAAGATCAGAAAGCAGGCACAGGTGATAACCAATTGTTTTTCTTTGTCTTGTTTTGGAACCCAGACACAGAATCACCCTGCACAATTTGATTGAGAGAGACAACAGAGGGCTAAGAGTATGCTTTTTTGCTGAGATCACTGTCCAGCAATCAAGTTTCCTCTTCTGACTCGAGCCATTTTATGATGCTTATAAGCCACACACAGACTCACTTTTCTTGGAAATATTACTAAGTCTCCCAACACTGATACCCAAATTATTCAGCCTTTTGAATGAAAATGGAAAGGCTCTAGAAAATGGAATTCCCTACTATAGACTGCTTTCCTTTTGCAAGTAAAGATTGAAAAAGTGCACCAGATTCATTTAACCACAAACATCAAACTTCAAGGATGTAGACTGCTGATAGTGCTTCTTTCTTTCCTAATCTTACATATCTATTGCATTTGGAGACTTCTGGATGCAATCTATAGCATAACATTTAAGAAGGAATACAATCTTGACGTTATGTCTCTAGTAGCCCTTTCCCTGTCTCAACAGTTAGTGACAAATAGCATGACAAATTGTCTGCCTTTCCGCAGGGGAAAAATAAGTTTCCCCACTGAACAGCATAGTGAATTATTAACACTATTCCAGGAGAGTTAAATGTAGACATTTTCTTTTTTTCCTCCCTTTTCCCATTTAGAGATTGCTTCTTGTAATAGTATGAACTAAATTATCTTAGAAAGACAAAAATAAAAATAATACCCTTCTCTTTTTCCTTTTGATCTTTCCATGGAAAATTATTTTGCTTAAAGAATATGTCGAGACAATTAATAACATTTCAGTCCTAGATATAGTAAGTGTAGGCAAACAAGAACTTTTTGACCTAAATTTATGAAATAGAATCCTCAACAATAAACAGGAAAGCTTTTTGGCTTCTCCTAGGACATTATTAGATTAATCTCCAGAGTTAGGAAGATAAATTTAGAGTTCTGAAGTTTGTAAGGGATTAAGGGGTAAGGAAAGAAAAAATAACAACAAAAAGTTTAATTCATATTTTGGGATGTTTGGTATGAACCCAAGGGTTTTTAACCCCACTTTTTTTTTTTTCAAAGTTCCCTGGAAAAAATCACCAGTAGAAAGATTAAGGATAGTTCACAAAATAATTAAGTTTGCTTGAAGTGATAGGAAGATAACTTACTTAGGCCACAATTAGATATTGAGTGGAAAAATATGTATTGGAAAATTTGTACCTATTGGTTTCTCTCCCCCCTCAAATTCTCACAACTTGAAAAAAATAATTGAGATCTCTCCTCCTCTAATCCTTCCTTATACCCACATGTCCTCTCTCTCTCTCTCTCTCTCTCTCTCTCTCTCTCTCTCTCTCTCTCTCTCTCTCTCTCTCTCTCTCTCTCTCTCCATATCATATATATATATACTACTATATATACACTATCATGTACTATGTCATATATTCCTGTTAAATCCTACTTATGCCTTAAAGTTCAATTCAAATGTCACCTAATGGTGAATATTTTTGGGATTCCCAGTAATAAATGTTTGTTTCCCTAAATAGCTTTATCTGATTTCTTATAACTTTTTTTTTTAAATTATGCATTAGAATGAAAGAGCTGAGAGTGAACATAGAGCTTAAATGAAACCTAAAGCAATGAATTGCTTTGACCAAGAACACAGATAAGAGATAGGGCAAAGATTTGAACCTAAGTCTTCTGGCTCAGTCCAGTCCTCTTAAGTATGTTGTAGTCACATTTTACCTTTTGTTGCAGTAATGTTCATATATCCTCTTTAAAAAACACATTGAAATCATAAATGATGTCTTAATCATCCTTGTGTCTTTATAGTCCACTCAAAAGAAAATCATTCACTAATTTTAAGTGAATATGCAATATTTTTCTTATTTATATTGTATGTGTGTAAATATATGTAAAGACAGTTGAAATTTTAAACTTTTGACTTTTGTAAATATAAAATCAAACTAGAGATGTGAACCATAAGTATTGTATTAATGGCATGAAATTTGATTCAATGGCTTTCTGTTCTGGCCTAAAGATTTAGAAGTAATTGGAGAGTAACTCAAGGATTATAAAAATTGGATAAATATTTTTTATTTAATTTTTGCTGAGGCGATTGGGGATAAATGACTTGTCAGGATCACACAGCTAGGAAATGTTAAGTGTCTGAGGCCAAATTTGAATTCAGGTCCCCCTGAATTTAGGGCCGATGCTCTATCCATTGCGCCATCTAGCTGCCCCAAATTGGATAAATATTAAAATCAAATGTCAACTGTGCTTGTTCTTTTGTCTTTGCTTTCTTTGGGGATAATGATTAGAATTAAAAGTAATGAAAATTTTAAATTCCATTATTTTCCAAATATAACCTAAAATATAGATGATAGGAGAAATGCCATTTTTTATTAATTTTTAAACCTCTTAATCATTAACTAATTTGGCACCAAAGATCCCAAATTTTGAGATCTTCATGTTTTCTTTTTTATTATTAAAGCTTTTTATTTTCAAAACATATGCAAGGATAATTTTTCAACATTGACCTTTGCAACATCTTGTGTTCCAATTTTTCCCTCTTTGCTCCCACCCCCTCTCCTAGATGGCAAGTAATCCAATATATGTTAAACATGGTAAAAATATATGTTAAATCCAATATAGGCACACATATTTATATAAATATCTTGCTTCACAAGAAAAGTCAAAAAGGAAAAAAATAAAATTCAAGTAACCAACAACAAAAAGAGTGAAAATGCTATGTTGTGATCTACCCTCAGTTTTTACAGTCTCTGGTATAGATGACTCTCATCATTACAGGACCATTGGAACTAGACTGAATCATCTCACTGTTGAAAAGAGCCATGTCTATCAGAATTGATCATTGTATAATCTTGTTGTTGCTATGTACAGTGGCCTTCTTTTTCTGCTCATTTTACTTAGCATAAGTTCATGTAAATTAGTCCAGTACTGTCTGAAATCATCCTGCTGATCATTTGTTACAGAACAATAATATTCCATAACATTCATATGCCATAACTTATTCAGTCATTCTCCTCATTTTTGCATGTCAGTCTCTTTCCATTCTTTAAGATTTCATTGGGATATAAGCCCAGTAGAAATACTCTGCTGGGCCAAAAGGTATGCACAGTTTGATAATCCTTTGGCATAGTTCCAAATTCTTCTCCAGAATGGTTGAATCAGTTCACAATTCCACCAACAATGTATTTGTATCCCAGTTTTCCCTCATCCCCCCAACATTGGTCTTTATCTTTTCCTATCATCTTAGCCAAATCTGAGAGGTGTATACTAGTACCTCAGAGTTATCTTAAATTGCATTTCTCTGGTCAATAGTGATTTAGAGTACCTTTTCATATGACTAGAAATGGTTTCAATTTCTTCATCTGAAAATTGTTCATATGCTTTGACCATTTATCAATTGGAGAATTTTAAAGTCTAGGCTAGCTCCTCTGAAGGGCTCAGAATAAGTCCTTGCCCCATGTTGTAGGCACCAAATTGTAACGTCCTCTTGCCTCTCAATTGTAATCCTTCTCTGGGAGGAGGATTCTTTTCTGTAAAATCTTTTCCTCTGTGAGCAGGTTTCTTAGGAGGCTTCTGGAGCCTCTAGCCAGAGCAAAGGTAGAATCTCAAATCCTCTTCTTCCTGAATCCTTGTTCTGAATCTCCCCGAGCTTCCCTGAAGTTCTCCAGGGAAGTCTTGTTCTTATCCCAATCTAGACTGTTGTTCAGACTCAATGTTGCCTCTTTTTATCCTCCCAGAGAATGGGCTTGTGGGTACTCCCCACTTGCTTCTTTTAAAGTGTAAACTCCTCTAAAGATTTGAACTAAAGGTGTGAACTCTGAGCTAGAGAATTGTTAAGTACCAACTTAGCACTTAGTAAGAACCTAACAGAGAATGGCTTGAATTCTTGTTAGTTTTAATCAATTCTCTATATAGTTTAAAAATTAAACCTTTATCAGAACCCTTGAATGTAAAAATGTTTTGTCAATTTATTGCTTTCCTTCTGATCTTGTCTGCATTAGTTTTGTTTGTACAAAATCTTTTTAACTTAATATAATCAAAATTATCTATTTTGTGTTCAATTATGAACTCCAATTCTTCTTTGGTCATAAATTCTCTCCTTCTCCACCTATCTGAGAGGTAAACAATGTTATTTTCTTCTAATTTGCTTATAATATTACTTTTTATGTCTAAAACATGAACCCATTTCAAACTTATCTTGGTATAACAGTGTTAGATGTGGGTCAATTCCTAGTTTCAGTGATACTAGTTTCCAATTTTCTCAGCAGTTTTTGTCAAATAGTGAGTCTTATCCCCAAAGCTGGAGTCTTTGGGTATGCCAAATACTATATTGCTATAGTCATTGACTATTTTGTTCTGTGAATCTAACCTATTCCACTGATCAACTAGTCTATTTATTAGCCAGTATCAAATGGTTTTGATGACCATTGCTTTATAATATGGTTTTAGGTCTGGTACATCATTCCCTTGAAATTCTTGATCTTTTGTTCTTCCTGATGAACTTGTCATTATTTTTTCTATTTCTATATTTTCTTGGGACTTTGATTGGTATGGCACTAAAATAAAAAGATTAACTTAGGTAGTATTGTCATTTTTATTATATTAGCTTGACCTACCCATGAGCATTGATATAATTACAATTTATTAGATCTGACTTTATTTGTATAGAAAGCATTTTGTAGTTGTGTTCAAAGGGTTCTTGACCCTTGTCTTGGCATATCTAGACTCCCAAATATTTTATATTATTGACATTATTTTAAATGAAATTTCTCTTTGTTTCTCACTGCTGGACAATGATGGTAATATATAAAAATTTATTTTGTATCCTGCCACTTTGCTAAAGTTGTGAATTGTTTCTAGTACTTTTTCGGTTGATTCTCTAATTCTCTATTTCTCATCATATATATATATATATATCCCTTATTTATGTATAGATTTTGGAGAATGCTAGAGCATTCATTTTATTTATATATATATATATATATATATATATATATATATATATATATATATATATGTAGTGTTGCCTATTTAACTCATTCCCAATATGATAGGTGTTCAGAATTACTAATCCTCCTACCCTTTCTAAAGCCCCTGTTTCTATTATTTTTCTGCATCACATTTTTATGACATAATTACTATTCTTACCTTAACCCTGCACCAATCTTTTTTTGAGCTGTTGTATTGTTGATATCAGTCTTAAACATATGCTGTAAACTTACCCTGTTTAAAAAACAAACAAAAAATATATCTATGTTGAGTTCCTTGAAATTGATCGTTAATAATGGTTCTTATATGTTAAATTTTCCATTAAGTTTGGATTTGGTTGATAAAAAGTCCTGAAAATCTGCAAATTCATTGAATGCCCATTTTTTTTCTTGTTCAACATTATAGATAATTTTGTGGATTTTTAGCCACAGACCTAGTTCTTTTGATTGGTGGTAAATATGATACTAGGACCTTTAGTCTTTTATTGTGGCTGCTGATAAATCTTGTACAGTTTTAAATTATAGCTCCAGAGTATTTGAATTTTTTTTTCCCTCATTTCTAGCAAAATGTTCTCTTTGATCTGGGAGTTTTGAAATTTGGCAATAATATCCCTATGTGTTTTCCACAAAACATCTTTTTGAGATGATAATGGTGGATTTTTTCTATTTCTCCTTTCCTCTTATGTTCTATCGCTTCAGGACAATTTTTCTTGGATTATTTCTTGCATTATTTGGCAAGTTCCTTTTATTGGTCATAACTTTCTGGTAGTCCAGTTATTCTTATATTTTCTCTTCTTGATCTGTTCTCCAGATTTGTCATTTTTCTTATAAAATGTTTCATATTCTGTTCTGTTTTTTCATTCTTTATTATTGGTTTTGTTATTTCTTGGTCTCTCATAACTTCGCTGACTTTCCCTTGCCCAGTTTTAATTTTCCAAGAGTTATTTTCTTCTTTGAGGCTTTATCTCCTTTTCTAAAATTGGTTAATTTTATTTTCATAATCTTGTTTTTCTTGGATTTTTTGGTCTCTCATTTGACTTCGAAATTCTTTTTTTTTTTGAGTTCTCCTACAAATTCTCTCTGGGCAGGGTAACATTTCATACTACTCTTTGAAGTGGAAACTTTTTCTACTTAAGCTTCCTCCTCTGAAAATGAAATTGGCTCTTCCCTATTCCCATAGTATGCTTCTATGGTGGGGTTCTTTCTTCTTTGCTGGCTGATTTTTACAAAATAAGATATATTATTTTAAGCACCTCTAATACTCGAGTGAGGGGATGGTGTCTCTGGCTTCACTTAAGCTGTCTGCTCTGACCAAGAATCCCAAACCAAAAGTTCCTCCTCCAGCAAGTTCCCATAGCCAGCAATGTCTCTGCCCCACTGCCTCTGGTCTCATGGCTTTGCTGGCTCTTTCTGGGTCAGGGCCATGTCTCAGCAGCACACTTGGGCCTGGCATTCTTAATCAACCAAGGTTCACTCAGTCTTCCCTGACTCAGACACCACCTCCACAAACAGTCCTGAGGTGAAAGTTTCTGTGATCCTGCTGAAGGTCCACCATACCCAGTTCTCCCTGGGGCTCCCTACTTGGTATTTCTGTGGAGCTAGCCTGGAGGTATTTGTACTTCACAAGGGTTAATAAGCCTAAGATTCTTTAGATCTTCTCTTTCTTCAGATCTTCTCACGGTATATCTGGAGGACCCCTGTTCTACCCCAAGTCTTCTTGGTTTTTCATGAATCTATATTTTCCCTGAGGTAAAAATTTATTCTATTTGTGGGGGAATTGGGAGAGTTTGAAATTTACTAACCTGCTCCACCATCTTCCCAGAATCCTCCAGTAACATTTTTATCAGTTTTTTAACCTCCTAACCATTAACTAAGGTGTCAATAAAGATCCTAAATTTTGAGATCCTTTGTTTTCATTCTGATTTTATTTTGCTGAAACATTCTTAGTTCTACAAACTTAGTGATTATATATGCCTAAATATGAAATGTGAAATGTCTAGATGGTAAAGGGCAAAACAAGTGATCTAATGATTTTGTCAAAGTCCTTTGTTAGAAAAGTTTAAACTATGTTGTTTATAAGTCATGCCCAACTACTTGTGACCCTATTTGGGGTTTTCTTGGCAAAGATACTTGAGCTCATTTTATAGATAGTTGGTTGGTTGTTGTCCTTCCTTCTTGCAGAGGACCAAAATTACATCATTATGTTAGAATTGAGTTACAGTATGTCTGATTGTGGCTGATCAGCAGACCAATATGAGCTTGGAACACTTTGGCATGGGCCAGACACAAATATTCACATGAACATTTGGAGTAGCACATCTAATTTTGTGCATTTCATGCTTCTTTTGAACTAATTCAATCTTGCTTTGGTCATAGAGCAGAGCACCTTCTCTGATTAGGGCATGCCATGCTGAGCAGTTCTGTGCCAGCATCTCTTTTGTCCTATAATCCATTTTAATGAAATTGATAGATGCATTGACAGAACTAGCTCAGTGTATGGAAAGCTGACTACCAAAATGAAGGTCTACAGAGCCATTATACTATCCTCATTGTTATATGCCTGTGAATGAATAGTATACCAATTTCATCCTAGGAAATTGAATCACTTCCATTTGAACTGTTTTAGGAAGATTCTGAAGATCACCTGGCAGGATAAGGTACCAGACACTAAGATGATTTTTCACACTAAATTGCCAAGCATTCCAACTCTACTGCAGAGAGTGCAACTCTATTACTTACCACATTGCTCAAATGCCAAATGTATGCTTGCCAAAAAAAAAATATTTTATGGAGAATTCATACAGGGCAAACCCTCACAAAGTGGTCAGAAAAAGCCATACAACGACATTCTCAAGGTATCTCTTAAGAACTTTATAGATGAGGAAACTAAGGCAAGAGTTAAGAGACTTGCCCAGGGTCATACACTAGTGTCTGAGGCCAGAAAAATGTGTCTTCTTGACTCCAGGCCTGATACAAAATCCTTTGCACCACCTAGCTGTCCAACTATACATTGAGATATTCCTTTTGTTGTTGTTGTTGTTGTTTGCTTGTGAAGAAATTGCTGAAACTTCTTAGACCCCATCAATTTACTAACCTGTTAGAAGAATGTATTCCCTGCTTATTATGTGTCAGGAAGTATGTGCTAATGGCTACAGATACAAAAATAAAAGGAAAAGGGTTTTTGACCAATGTGGCTTGTACTCTATCACAAAGGGCTTTCATTTGAATTACTGCTCAGAAGACAGAGTGGAGAGAAGAGGAACTAAGAGAAAATGAGATTGCATTGAATCATAATTTAATAGCATATGGACAATTTATGAATAAAGTCACTAATTTAGAAGATAACTGTGATTATACAAGTGGATTAAACAGTAAATAATCTAAATTCAATTTAGACTCATCTTTCAAGAGTAATTTTGAAACTGAGCTCAAGAAATAGCTCATTATTTTATTTTTTGATACAGAAAATATAGTACTAAGAAAAAGGAGATGAAAGTAGTATCTTTATTACTCTTCTCAAAGTAGCTGAATGTTTGTATGTTGAATAAGTTTGTTTGTTTGTTTTTCTGAAATATGAATATGTCATTCACAAAAGTTGAGGAAAAGTCTCCTTTAGGCTTATACTAGAATGAGAAACTGCATGGAAAAGAGGTATTAAAAAAAAAACAACTAATCTTTACATAACACCCATTAATCATTACAATGAGTCTGATTTTTATAGTTATGTTGACAAGAAGAGAAATCTCCAACATGATCTTAGGAAATGTGTGCAAACATGATGCTGAACTCAGACAACAAGCCAATAAGGTTATTTATAGTTCAAATGAAAATGAGATTATCTATCAGTGATACCTTCTTATGTCTTTATAAAAATAAATAAGAAATCAAATGGGAAAAGTTGTAAAAAAAATACAAACACTATATCTCAATTTTTAGAACTTAGAATGCTTTTATATTAGATAAATTATATATATATATGCATACATATACCCACACATACATATACACAAACATTATATATATATATATATATATATATATATATATATATATATATATATATATATATATATATATATATATATATATGACTAAATTTTAGCGACCATCTTGTCCAGCTCATGAATGAAAAAAGAACCTACAATATATTACATATCTATAGATCTGGAAACATGAATTGGTGTAAAGTATCTGGAAAACAGAGGAGAGAGAGAGAGAGAGAGAGAGAGAGAGAGAGAGAGAGAGAGAGAGAGAGAGAGAGAGAAGACAGAGAGACAGAAAAAGAAAGAGACAGAGAGAGAATCAGACAGAGAGACAATGTTCTTCTAGCAAATATCTTGGGAATGTTGTTGTTGATTCTTTTATTATGATAACATATTGGAATCTGCCCATCACAATCTCATTATATACTACCAATATAGATAATTGGATGTTAGAAATGTTGTTTATTTGTGTTTCTTTTTTGTTTTCAAAGAGTACCAATGATACCCTAGGATAAAGTCTTGATTTGTGTGTAAATTCAATTTAAGTGATGCAGAATTGCATACAGTCATCAGCCTCATTCTCACTTTCAGAATCTTCAAAGTCTAGTGGCAAGATTCTGGAGAGCAATCTGGAATTATGCCCAAAAA
Organism: Sminthopsis crassicaudata; assembly: GCF_048593235.1. Lineage (NCBI taxonomy): Eukaryota > Metazoa > Chordata > Mammalia > Dasyuromorphia > Dasyuridae > Sminthopsis > Sminthopsis crassicaudata. The sequence goes on along the minus strand of NC_133617.1, from coordinate 344,248,207 downwards.
GTTATCAAACTGTGCATACCCTTTGACCCAGCAGCGCTACTACTGGGATTATATCCCAAAGAAATACTAAAGAGCGGAAAGAAACATATATGTGCCAAAATGTTTGTGGCAGCTCTTTTTGTTGTAGCTAGAAACTGGAAGATGAATGGATGTCCATCAGTTGGAGAATGGTTGGGTAAATTGTGGTATATGAAAGTTATGGAATATTATTGCTCGGTAAGAAATGACCAGCAGGAGGAATACAGAGAGGGTTGGAGAGACTTACATTAACTGATGCTGAGTGAAATGAGCAGAACCAGAAGATCGCTGTACACTTCAACAACAATACTGTATGAGGATATATTCTGATGGAAGTGGAAATCTTCAACATAAAGAAGATCCAACTCACTTCCAGTTGATCAATGATGGACAGAGGTAGATACACCCAGAGAAGAAACACTGGGAGGGGAATGTAAATTGTTAGCACTAATATCTGTCTGCCCAGGTTGCATGTACCTTCGGATTCTAATGTTTATTGTGCAACAAGAAAATGATATTCACACACATGTATTGTACTTAGACTATATTGTAACACATGTAAAATGTATGGTATTGCCTGTCGTCGGGGGGAGGGAATAGAGGGAGGGGGGGTAATTTGGAAAAATGAATACAAGGGATAATATTATAAAATATATATATATATAATAAAAAAAATAAAAAAAAAAAAAGAATACCCCTCAAAAAAAAAAAAAAAAGTCTAGTGGCAAGAACAAAAATCAGGACAATAGGCTTGTGGCTAAGCTGCAGTGGTTGACCTTGGAGTCTTTGGTATCTGACCAAGCTCTAAGCTCCTCCCAGTGCCTTCTCTACCTACCTCCCTGTCTATCTGAACAATTTTTTTTCACATCAACTCATTCTCCTGGAGACAAGTCTTCATATGCTTGTGGTAAACATTCCTCTAATTCACAAATGGAGGATTTAATCTCAACCTGGTGTAGCCTATTTTTAAAACCAGTTTTACTAGGATGTGGCTGCTGTACAATCTTTAGCTTCTTGAGTTGGACATCAAAGATAGAAAAGGACTTGTCAAGTCCTCACCTTTGAGGTGCTAATCTTCCTTTAACAACCCATTTATTCCTTGGAAATACAGGGATTAGATGGTTTCTCTTTGCAAAAAGGATTGTAGCTATGATGGCCTGCAATAATTAAAACAACTTCTAAAGGCTATATTTTAAGCAATATTTCAAGAGTTTATACATTGTTTAGAGACTATATATTCCAAATTTCTCGTTTAAATGAGCTTTATAGAAGTTAAGTGGATTGTTAATATCATCCAAATAGTGAGCATTAGGGAAGAAATTTCAGCCTAGGTCTCCAGAGGACATAATCCCTGTTTGTTTTTTTGTTTGTTTTTCTTCCAAGCCTCTTCTATAGTATTCCATCTTTCAATTCAATTAAACTCACCAAAAGTCAGAGAAATATTGATGCTATGTCTATCACTCCATGAGGCTTGAACAATTTCTATAATCTTTATACTACTAAGTATCAAGTGACTAGGGAGGAAAAGGCTATTATAGGCAGTCAACATAAATATTAAAATATATTTATGGTTCTTTATTAAACTAATAAAATGACTAGTTCAAATGATCTACATGATTCACTGAACTCTCAGGAATTCATCTGCAGAGACTAAGTTTGGAGATCTTTTAGTTATTGTTGGATAGTCATTTATTATTTGGTAAGATTAGTTGCATATTTATGACATTTTTATGATCTTGTGGAGGAGTAAAGCCTGTTTCCAAGTTAATTTCGTAAATATTCCCTCAGAAGTGAGGCACCATACCTAAATACATTTTTAATTTGTCTATTCTGAATCATGTTAGTTTGATAATCTTCTTAAAGCCCATTTTAGTAACTTTTCTTTGTAAATTCTCAATGGAAATCACTTCTTTCATTTTTATGAGTTATACTGTCAGAAAAATTAAATCCTTAACTTTCAAATATACACAAATACATATGCACATATTAGCATGAATTAGATCAATTAATCTACCTGAAATTATTTATGGAGTTCCCTTACATTTACACTACCAACTATACACAGCTGAATATTAAACTACTCATAAGAATTAATTTGGAAATATCTCCATCCCATTCTTAAACTCACACAATAAAAATGCCAGAGACTCCTAGATACCTTATTTTCTCCTTATAGAATACATTTTTACTTCAATTAACTAAGAGATACTTTAGATAGTCATAGGAAAACAAAAAACAAACAATAACAGTGACAAAAAATTATAGTCCTTACTTTTCCAAAGGGAGTAACTGAGCAATTGATTTTTTTTTTTGGCAAACTCTCTAGATGCTAAACCCAATCACTTCTTTCAATTTTATATTCCTCTGCTAAATTTAATTTTTTCTGCTTCTTCTTCCTCTATCCCAATCTTTACTGCCACAGGAAGATGGAGAATAAAAGATGCTAACTTCCGGATAACTGCATCCCCTTCAGTCATGGAAACAAAGAAAAGGAATACACAAGGAGATGCATCATTGCTATTGCATGCCACATAGCCCTCTACAGATGTGACCCTAGGAATCTCTGATGGAACAGTGCCATTGTCTTTGCAAAGGGAACCCACTAGCATCTGGAGTTATCGTTAGTCTTTGATTTAGATCTTTTGAAGATTTCTATTTCAGAATTATTTTTTTTTCTGTCACTGGGGCTGAGAAACAATTTTTTATATTTCATGCCATGTTCAGTCAATCAGGATGAAAAATTATGCATCCCTCCACCCTCAGCCTGTCTATTTTTTTTTTAATAATGAATCAACAGTCTCCAAGAAATAATCTGTTAACAATATTCATGTCTTGTTTTTAAACTTACTAAATTGAATCTAGGACCAGTTGTGGATTGAATCCATCATAAATTTTATAAACAATGGATTTTAAAGACAATTTTTTCCTCTGTATATCATATTCAGTAGTTATAACTGCAGCAATATGTTTTAAGGAGAAAAGCAATATGCTTTAAGATTGTAGTTGAACAATTGCAATAAAAAAAAGAAAACAAAAACTTGTTTCCCCCTCCTCAGAGGCAGGACCCTCTCTATCGAGTTTATAATTAAGCAATAATCCCAAGAAACTTAGTCATTACCAGCAGTTAATGACTACTTTGTTGGTTAACAGCTCAACGTGAAGCCGAAGATTGTTAACACTCCATCAAACTCCTTGTTAAGTGTGCTAAGTTTTTATTTAAACACACTTGGATCGCAGCTGGAAAGCTGTGGGGGGAATTGGGCATTCCCTGGTGGCTAATGACCAATTTTTTTCCATCAGTCAGAACACAGGGCACATTCCATTATGTTTATATAATAGTTGTTAACTACAGATGACTGGTGCCACCCCATTTGGGAACTTTGTGTGACATGGTGCTCAAACTCCTTTCTCTGTCCCCTCCCACTAGTTTAGTGATACATTTTGCCTCTGAAATCCAAATTCTATAATGAATACAAGGAATATTTTAATTGTGATGATTAAAGGAAGGCACAAGAAAGTAAAAGGCATAGCATGCCAAATAGAATGTTGAGAAAAATCATTTACCTGTATATTGACTAGAGCCAAACTAGAAAAACTGTCCCCTACTCCCCTATTTACACTCCCCATTGTATTTCAAAATTCATTTCATCACCTCTAAGAACATCTCCTCTCCTTTTTGGCAGTGGTAAACAATGCAATTTTAATGAGAAACATATTTCCATTTATTAGCCAAGAAGGAAACTATTTTACCTTATGGGTTTGGGTTTACTGGAAATCATTCTCACAATAACCTACCAAAGATGTTTTCCTTTGTATTCTCCTTTGATAGAAATGAGAGACATGTGGGTGGGAATGCCAACTTTTCTTAGCAGAGTCATTAAAAGTCTTAGAGAAACAGTTTTGGTTTTCAGTCATGCATCTGAATTAGTCGATAAGGCTTTCAACTACAATCCCCTGCCTCATCCCCCATACATTTGATGTGCCATGGGTTGACACAACTATACAGGTAAGAAAGTGTAGTGCTTTATTAGTTCCACAGAGAAGAGCAACTTCTGTCTCCTTTAGGGACTGGGAGAAGAATGTTAGAGCAAAAGACTACATTCCTGGCAATCCAGCTGGACCAGTGATTTGGCTGAAATATTCACACCACCAGTCCATATAAATTTAAGAAAATTCTGTTTTATCAACATACTAACTTATTATCAAAAGAACCCATTTCTTTGTCATGTCTGTCAGAGTAATCCTGAATTCATTATCATATTAATGTCATGACTGGGCTCCTCTGGACCTCTGAGTTTTGTCTGTTGAAGAGCTTCCTGGGGCGTTTGGAGAAACAAAGAGCACTCTTTGGAACATGAGGCATTCAGAGTGTCGTACAGATGGGCCCTAGCTCTTTGTTCCTGTCTGCCTGGGAGGCTGTTATGGGAAGCAGCCAACCTGCAGTCTGTCACAGTGAACATTGTCAAGTCATTGTGTACTTTTAATTGTTACTATGTACACGGAATCTGAAAGGTCGCTCTGGATATATAGTACAAGAGCACAGAGCCCTTTGCCAGACCAAACAGCTGTCCTGTGGAGTTCCCATATTCAGCTCCAGTCACCTTTTGCTCAATGAAGGATCTTTCTGACAGAGCAATTAAAAAGTATGATTTATTTAGTAAATATTCTATAAGGGAACCTTAGCAAGGATGCCTTCTCTGACAGGTTCCCAGGAGGTTATCTTAACAGGTCCTTCTCTAGTTTGGTAATTATTTCAGCCCCAGTGCTATTGTGTCTCTTTCAAGACTAATTACAGAACTCTAGTAATGGTACACCTTCAATACAAAACCTAAGAGGCTGTACTTTTTTTTCCCACATTTAAAAATTTTCAGGTAATGTTTATTTATTTTTATTAAAAGTTTAAGTACCTTTTAGGTAGTGCTATTTTGCTGTAGCATTTCTATTTCAATCTGCTGAGAAACTTGCCATGTATGGAATTTGATGTGATAAAAGTTATTTACAATAGAATTGATAGAAATGTAATGTATTTTTATATATTTTTTCATTTGGCAAGCATTAATATTTTGTTTCTTTGTTTTATTTTTCCCTATTAAACCGAAAGGAAAAAAAATCTTGTAATAGATATGTATAATTAATGGAAACATTGCAGAATGCAATTAGTAGAATCAGAAGAATAGATAACAATTTGTAAAATTAAAAATTCTGAACACTATGACCATTATTCCAAATAATGAAGAATGCTGCTTACCTCCTAAAAGAGAAAATATGGTCTAATATACAGAATGAGAATTTATATTTAATAATAAATAATTCAATACCATTTGTCTTTTTGTAACTAAAAAATCACAATCTATAACCAATTCATAGATGTATTGTAGTAGAATTGAATTATTTTGTGCTAAGGTTCTTATATTGAATGTTTCGCTAAATAAATGAAGATGTAAAATCAGCTCAACATTTGCCTAACCTTGGCTCTGCTTCTGTTTATTTCAATTAGGCCAAATTTTGATAATATCCCCACTTATTATTCATTCTTACTTTTGTGTTGGACCCATTTAGAGGGGGGAAAGCAATTCCTACTTTCAAGATACAATAAAATAAAATTGAGAAGATGTGACTAAATTACTACATAGAAAGAATAAGTTAGAAAAGTATTATCTAAATAATGATGTATTTATATAATGTAACATAAAAGGCCCACTTCTAATTAAGGTGATAAGGGAATATATCATGGAGTGAAAAGGTGTTTTGGAGGATAAAGAAAAGACAGATTTCAATAAAATGATGTAGAAGAATGAGATAGTTTTGCATGTAGGGGCAGCACTTGAAAAATTAAATTAAAGAGGAGGAAGACAGTAAGTTAGGCCTAAGAATGAAAAAATTCAATGGATCTTGAAAGACTCAAAAGTTTCCTGCAGAATTTCAAGGTTCGAAGAACCTCAGAACAACAATGATTTCTAAGGGGAAAAAAGTGATAAGATCATATTGGATTGACCAAAATGGTGGAGTCAAGGAACTCTATAGAGCTTATCTCTATCTAACTATTTAAGAAAAAGAAAAAAAATACCACTTCTGTAGATAAGTGATAAATATGATTCAAATCCTATAAAAATGAAAGTAAAAGGTTATAATGGAAGAAAAACCTTCAGAGAGAGAAAGAGAGAGCAAAAATTTCCTTTGGGAGTAAAGTGAAATTAAATTATTTCTACATTGAGAAGGGGAAGAGAAAGTAAAGGAGGAAGAAGGAAGAAGGAAGAAGAAGAAGAAGAAGAAGAAGAAGAAGAAGAAGAAGAAGAAGAAGAAGAAGAAGAAGAAGAAGAAGAAGAAGAAGAAGAAGAAGAAGAAGAAGAAGAAGAAGAAGAAGAAGAAGAAGAAGAGGAAGAGGAAGAGGAAGAAGAAGAAGAAGAAGGAGGAGAGAGAAAGAAAGAAAGAAAGAAAGGAAGGAAGAAAGAAAGAAAGAGAAAGAAAAAGAAAGACAAGGAGGAGGAGATGGAGGAGAAAGAGGAAGAGAAGGAGGAGAAAGGATAGAAGGAGAACAGCAACAATAATGACAAGATAAAATGAAGATGATGACAATGATAGTGTCAACTGGTTGTGTCAAAATAGGACTGCCCTTAAGATAGTTAAATAAGTAGATTTTTTTTCAATTAGCTATCATTCCAAGATCCATTTCAGTAGTGGAGGAAAACCTTGGATTTTAGTGAGAAATAATGAAAAGACCTGAAATTTCCCCCTTCTCATTGAAAGGAAAGGATTGCAACTAAAGCAACTAAAGAGAAATGGGAACGGAAATAGAATGAACTCACTCATATAAAATAATAGGTTAATAAAATGGGTATGAAAGCAATATCGAAAAATATATTTAGGAAAAACAATCTTGAAACATAGTATTTCACACAGGTAAAATATGGGATTCCAGCAAAAGCACTTTCCTTCTGGTGAACACATAAAAGTAAGCATGACAATTATGATTTTAGACTAGTTAACAAAAAGTAAACATTTTTGTTAAAGAGGGAAAACTGCAAAATGTAGCATAGATATTGAATTATTTCGATACATAAAATAAATACACTAAGAGACAAATATAATAGAATTCTGGCAATAATTGAAAGAGAATAGAAAAAAATAATATATTTCTCAGTTGTACATGTTACCATTACAAAAACTGATCATGTTTTAGCATATGAAAAATCTCATAAAATTTAGAAAAGCAGAAATAATACAGACTACTGAAATACAATTACATTAAATAAAGGATGACTAAAGGAATTACTAAAATCAACTGCACATTAGGTAGTTTGACAGAATTGTTGTATCATAGAAACAAATCATTAAAGTGATGGATAATATGATTAAAGATATAAATTATAGTACCTATAATTTTGATATGTTAAAAATTGGGGGGTGGAACCAAAAAAAGTTCTGAGAAAGAAAATGCATATCTATAAGAAACTTTTATTAACAAGAAAGTACAACAATGAATTGGAATTATAGCTAAAATATCAATTAATTACAATAAATTAAACAAATAAAAACCAGAATGGAAGTTCAAGCGTCAAAGAAGAAACTCACAAAATTGAAAAAAAAAAAAAAAAGGAAAGGAAAAAAACCTGCTGAAATTATTAATAGGACATGGGATTTGTTTAGGGGGGTAAAAACCCCTTCTTGGTTATTTGATTAAAAAGAAGAGAACAGAAACACTAATTATCTGTAACAACAATGTAAAAGGAGAATTTCCATGATAAAAAAAGACAAAGGATATTATTAGAAACTTTTACAAAACAATATGCTAGTAAATCTAGTAAGTTAAATAAAACAATTGATCACTAAAATATGCAATACTCACAAGAACAGAATAAGACATAGAGAATTTTAGCAATTCAGTTTCAATGGAAGAATGTGAACAAGGCATAAATAAACTTTCAAAGTAGGAAAACAAAACAAAACTCTTGGATATAATGGATCCACAGCTTCCAAAAAATTCCCTCTGATTTACTACCTCTCCGGAAGCCCATTAATTTCTCAAGTGTTTGGTAATTAAGTTTTGTACTACTTTGTCATGGATTTGGTTCCATTCTTTATTTCTTTTCTGTAGAGTGTATGTTGCCTTATTTGTCCAAAATAACTGTAAACTACTTTAGGCATAACATAAATGTCTTCAAAACTTTTCCCATAATCATTAAACTATTATGCCTATGGTACTCAGATAGATATTGTATATTGTAGCCTATCAATTTTCTGAAACTATTATTATATGAAGTCATAACTTTTCTAGTTACCTCATATTTTCTAAGTAAATAATCATGATATCAGAAAAGAATAGTTTAGTAATTATTTTTTTTTCTTTTTTTATTATATTGTTAGTTTTTGGGTTTTTTTTTTTTCTTTTCTTTTCTAGAATTTCTCAAATGATAGCGGGGAGATTGAATATCCTTATTTTTACTAATGAATTTATTAAGAAAAGTTCTAGATGACATGATGGTATACTTAGAGAACCCCAAAGACTCTGCTAAAAAGCTACTAGAAATAATTCAAAATTTCAGCAAAGTGGCAGGATACAAAATAAAATCCACATAAATCCTCAGCATTTTTATATATCACCAACAAAATGCAACAGCAAGAGATACAAAGAGAAATTCCATTCCAAACAAATGTTGAGAGTATAAAGTATTTGGGAATCCATCTACCAAAGAAAAATCAGGAATTATATGAGAAAAAATTACAAAACACTTGCCACAAAAATAAAATCAGATTTAAATAATTGGAAAGACATTCAGTGCTCTTGGATAGGCCGAGCGAATATAATAAAGATGGACAATACTCCCCAAACTAATCTATTTATTTAGTGCTATACCAATCAGACTCCCAAGAAACTATTTCAATGACCTAGAAAAAATAACAACAAAATTCATATGGAAGAATAAAAGATCGAGAATTGCAAGGGAACTAATGAAAAAAAAACTCAGAGGAAGGTGGTCTAAGTGTACCTGATCTAAAGCTATATTATATAGCAGCAGTCACCAAAACCATTTGGTATTGGCTAAGAAATAGACTGGTAGATCAGTGGAACAGATTAAATACAAAGGACAAAAAAGGGTACATCTATAGCAATCTAATCTTTGACAAACCCAAAGATACCAACATTAGGGATAAAAATTCATTATTTGTAAAAAACTGTTGGGAAAACTGGAAATTAATATGGCAGAAATTAGATATGGATCCACACTTAACACCATATACCAAGATAAGATCAAAATGGGTCCATGATTTAGGCATAAAGAGGGAGATAATAAATAGATTAGAGGAACAGAGGATAGTCTACCTCTCAGACTTGTGGAGGAGGAAGGAATTTATGACCAGAGAATAATTAGAGATCATTATTGATCACAAAATAGAAGATTTTGATTACATCAAACTAAAAAGTTTCTGTACAAATAATACTAATGCAAACAAGATTAGAAGGGAAGTAACAAATTGGGAAAATATTTTTAAAAACAAAGGTTCTGACAAAGGTCTCATTTCCAAAATATATAAAGAACTGACCCTAATTTATAAGAAATCAAACCATTCTCCAATTGATAAATGGTCAAAGGATATGAACAGACAATTCTCAGATGAAGAAATTGAAACTATATCCACTCACATGGAAGAGTGTTCCAAATCACTACTGATCAGAGAAATGCAAATTAAGACAACTCTGAAATACCACTACACACCTGTCAGATTGGCTAAGATGACAGGAACAAATAATGATGAATGTTGGAGGGGATGTGGGGAAACTGGGACACTAATACATTGCTGGTGGAGTTGCGAAAGAATCCAGCCATTCTGGAGAGCAATCTGGAATTATGCCCAAAAAGTTATCAAACTGTGCATACCCTTTGACCCAGCAGTGCTACTAGTGGGCTTATATCCCAAAGAAATACTAAAGAGCAGAAAGGGACCTGTATGTGCCAAAATGTTTGTGGCAGCTCTTTTTGTTGTAGCTAGAAACTGGAAGATGAATGGATGTCCATCAATTGGGGAATGGTTGAGTAAATTATGGTATATGAAGGTTATGGAATATTATTGCTCTGTAAGAAATGACCAGCAGGAGGAATGCAGAGAGGCCTGGAGAGACTTACATCAACTGATGCAGAGTGAAATGAGCAGAACCAGAAGATCACTATACACTTCAACAACAATACTGTATGAGGATGTATTCTGATGGAAGTGGAAATCTTCAACATAAAGAAAAGCGAACTCACTTCCAGTTGATCAATGATGGACAGAGGTAGCTACACCCAGAGAAGAAACACTGGGAAGTGAATGTAAATTGTTAGCACTAATATCTGTCTGCCCAGGTTACATGTACCTTCGGAATCTAATGCTTATTGTGCAACAAGAAAATGATATTCACACACATGTATTGTATCTAGGTTATATTGTAACACATGTAAAATGTATGGGATTGCCTGTCATCGGGGGGAGGAAATAGAGGGAGGGGGGGATAATTTGGAAAAATGAATACAAGGGATAATATTATAAAAAATATATATATAATAAAAATTATTAATAAAAAAGACAAATAAACAAAAAAAAACAAAAAAAAAACCAAAAAAAAAGAAAAGTTCTAGTATTGCTTTGTTACTTGCTTTTAGCTTTATATAACAACTGTTTTAGTTATACTAAAAAAAGTTTATTCCTCCTCCTCCTATAGCTTATGAAAATATATTTATCATAAATGAACTTTGTGGGGCAGCTAGATGGTACAGTGGATAGAGCACTAGCCCTGATTTCAGTAGGACCTGAATTCAAATCTGGTCTCAAGACTCTTAACACTTAACACTTCCTAGAGGTGTGATCCTGGGCAAGTCACTTAATCCTAATTGCCTCAGCAAAAAAAAAAAAATGAACTTTGTTCTTTGTCAAATTTTTTTATGTATTATTTGGATAATCACATGGCTTTGTATTTAAAAATAGTTATTAAGTGATTTCCTCTACTTCATCCCCAAATGTTGAATAATCCTTGAATCCCAACTTGGTTAGTATGAATGATTTCTTGAATGAACTGGCATTTTCTCTCTGACAAGATTTTATTTAAAAGTTTTGCCCTGACCTGTGTCAAATTTCTAAGAATTCAAATAACTCCTTAACTGATAAATTGTCAAAGGATATGGAAAGATGTTTTTGATATGAAGAAACCAAAACTACATATACTCATAGGAAAAGTACTCCAAATCCTTATTGATTACAGAAATATAAACTGAAACAATTTTGCAGTAACACCTAATACCTGTCAGATTCTCTAATATAATAAAAAATAAAAAAGATATATTTTGGAGATGATATAGGAAAAATTGGGACACTAATGCATTGCTGATGGAGTTGTGAACTCATCCAACTATTTTGAAGAGCATTTGGGAACTATACCCAAAGAAAATCAGGGTGTGCATGCCCTTTGGCTCAGGAATACTACTACTACTAAGTTTGTATTGTAAAGAGATTTTTAAAAATAGGAGGAAAAGGACCTATTTTTACAAAATATTTATAGAAGTTCTTTTTGTGGTGGCAAAAATTGAGGAAATTAAGAGATGTCCATAATTGAGGAATGGCTGAACAAGTTATATTATATTAATATAATGAAATACTATTGTACTACAAAAAATGAGGAGCAGGAGGATTTCAGTAGAACCAAGAAAAACTTGTATGACCTGATGCAAAGTGAAGAAAGCAGAACCAAAAGAACATTGTATTCAATAATAGCAATATTTTGTCAGATCAGATATGAACAACTTAGCTCTTTTTAGCAATAAACTGATCCAAGGCAATTCCAAAAGATCCATGAAAGAAACTGCTCTCCGTATCTAGAGAAAGAACTGATATAGTTAGAATGTAGATCAAAGAATATTTTCTTTTTTTCACTTTTGTCATGTTTTTTCCCCTTTTAGTCTGATCTCTGACAACATGATTAATATAGAAATATGTTTCACACAATTGCACATATATAGATTATACCAAATTGCTTACCATTGTAGGGAGAAGGAAGGGAGGGAGGAAAGAAGAAATTTCGGAACTCAACATTAAAAAAAAATGTCAAAAATTGTTTCTACATGTAATTGAGAAAAAAAAAAACAATTTAAAGTTAAAGATTGGGAAAGAATTTTCAGTAGCATATTTAATTTCATTCTGTCTTTTTCATTTTGCATCAGTTCATATAAGTCTTTCATGGTTTTACTGAAATCCTGCTGCTCCTCATTCCTTGTAATATAGTAGTATTTCATTATATTCATATAACTTATTCAGCAATTCCTCAATTGATGGACATCTCTTAATTTCCCCATTTTTGCCACTACAAAAATTAATTTAATTCAAAATCAAATATTTTATGCAATAGAGAAAAAGTAGGGATATTTTCAATAAGCTCATTGGTAAAGTAAGAATCTGCATTATCACAACTACCATTTAATACAATGTTATAAATGTTAACTAAATATATATATATATATATGTATATATATGTATATGTATATATATGTATATATATATATATATATGTATATATATATATATATATATATAAAGGGAGAATAATTATAGGGAAGGAAAAAAATAACCTTTTTCAAAATAATATGATTATATACCTAGAGAATTCAAGAACATCACCTAAAATTAATTGAAATAACTAAGCCTCTGAAAATTATAGAATATAAGATATCTCTATGCAATTTTAAATATACATATATACATAGATGTGTATATATATATAAATACATATATATAACTAAACTCTTCAAAGAAAACTAAAAAAAATTCAATTCAAAGTACTTTCAGAAATTTCAAAATATTTTAGAATTTGTCTACCAAGATTCTTTAAGGCATTTTATGAATCCAACTAAAAAATCCAGACCTAAATATTTGGAGCAACATTAATTCATCATGAATAGGTCTATAAAAATACCACATAAATTATTTTCTTTTTTAAGTGCTCCTCTATTCAAAGTACCAAAGTAATATTTTATAAATTTAGGAAATATAAAAAACATCATATTAGGGATATAAGATCAAGAATATCTAAATTTTCCTGTGCAATACATTTTAAAGTGCCTTCTGAAGATCAGTTGAAGGGGAGAAATATAGATTAAATGCAGGTTGTCCTGGGTCTAATCACTAAGTGAATAGTTCATATATAGTTTTGCTCCAATTCATAGAAATAGCTGGAATGAAAAATGTATCAATATATGGAGAAAACTTGGTTTTAATTAGTGAGATGATTGAATTTTACAATTATTACCAACAATGTCAATGCTTTTGTTAACACTAAGTTTTGGGGGATATCTTTTGTTGTTTGTTTGCTATCTCTTCCAAAATGGAAGTGCAATGGTTATTTACCAGTCTGAATCCAATAATATTCTTCACAATAACTTTGTCCTTTTCTTCTCATTTGAACCATTTCACCCCTCTTTTGACAGACTATTTACCTCCTTTTCCCAAGATCAAGAAGTCAATAAGCATACCAGTGCTATGGGGCTGTGCTAAACATTGGAGATAGAGAAACAAATGACAATGTGTGCTTTAAAAGAAATTAATAGTCTAATGGGGAACATGACATTCAAACAACTATGTACAAATAAAAGATATAAAAATGATAAATTGGAGATAATCAATAGTAAGAAGGTTATAGCATTAAGAAAGATTGGGAAAGGCTTCTTGCAGTAATCAGGACTTCAAGTGAGACTTGAAGGAAACTCTGTGAACCTGTGAATGTCAATTAACCTCTCTCTGCCTCATTTTCCTCAATTGTAAAAAATAATTGGGTTAATAATAGCATCTACTTTCAAAGAATATTATGAGGATTAAATGAGATAATATTTCTAACACATTTAGCAAAGTGCTTGACAAATAGTAGGAACGAATAAATGCATGTTCCTGTTCTCCTTCACCAATGATAAAGGTAACTTTATGGAAATCCATAAGCTATTCATAAATATAAAATACTAGACCTTTCTATAAACCAGGAAGATATGAATAGCTTTTTTAATTCAATAATTCTAGAGCCTAATGTTCTCAATAGTCTTAAATTAAGTGATGCTAGAAGTTAAATTTCCAAAAGCAGAAATACCTTAACTTATATAAAGGCAGGGCATCAATCCAATTGCTAGAACTATTCCTTAAGTGCTTACTATAGGCAAAACAAATATAATGGAACCAATCACTACTTGAAAAGTAAGTAATTGAGAGATTAGCTTGCTCATTGATTAAAATGTCTGCTTACATCATTCAAAGAAGAACATAGGAGAAGACAAATCGAAAAGACAGTTCTGTACTGTGGATCAGAGAGCTGGCCTTTGAGTCAGGAACACGTAAGTTCAAGATCTGTTTCTGACATACATTTTCTCTGTGATCCTGGTGATTCATTTAACTTCTCAATGCCCCTGGCAACTTTCTAACATTACAAATTTCAGAAAGGGTTCAAATCTTCATTCAGAGAGGGAATTTATTTGTCAGGCAGTCTCCTAGCCAATGAAATCATAGCTTTGATACAAAAAAATTGTGCAATAAACATAAAATATAATATTATTCCATGTTGACTCAATCCAAACCATAAATCAAAGAAATCATAACTCTTGTACAACAAAACAAAACCAAAGAAAAATAAACAAATAAAGAACTGCAATGCATATAAAGCAACTGTATTTTATTAATCTATGCTGACTCAATCTAGTTATATGAGGTATTTCACAAGAAATCTTGATATCCTCAGAATGGGTATTCCTTCTGAGTAAGAATATCAATCATGTGTAAATTATATTGCTGGGATAATTTCTTGCTTCCTTTCACCATCTGAAAGATTTCCAATTTCTAATTCATTTGAGCATATGGAGTCCCTGAAGAACTATCCATTAGACTAAATCAGTAGAATTTTATTATTTTTAAATAAGGTCGAAGGACAAATTATACATTTTAATTATTTTCAGGTTAGGAAGACATTATCTGTATGAACACTACTATGCAGCAAGTTAGTTCCCCTAATTCATTCACTTGGGGACAGATAAGAACCTGTTTAATATATATCAGTACAGGAGACACCAGAAAATAATCCTGCATAAAGCAATGCATGCAAGATATAGTACAGGAACCTTCCCAGTGCAATCAATGCCCAGGAATTAGAAGATTTGGTTCTAATCATATTTTATACTTTTAGAAAGATAAATCTGAATAGCTGACCTGTTTCTAAGGCTTTACAATAAGAATAAGAATTTTTAATTTACTTTAGGAACATCTTCTTTTGTGTGAGGATTTAAAATATAAATGCAACTCACTTTTAGATGTGCCATACAAAGCCATGCACATAGTAGGTACTTTCTAAATATTTAATATAGTTGAAAATATAGATGTATTTATCCTAAAATGACTCAACTTTATCTCATGATTATTATTGGTGTTTGATTTTGCTAAGACCTGTGATTTCATCAATATAGAATCCATGGATAGATTTCAGATGATTGATGAACTTGAATGAGAAAAAGGAAATATATTTTTATTTTCACTCATCTTTGATAATCTTTGTTATTTTATGAATTGAAAGATGCTTTTAAAATAAGAACTACTGAAGCTTTGCCAGACTATAAAAGAGTTCCCCCATGCCTAAAAATTATAAATTAAAATGGGCTAGATAATCTCTATTATCTCTTACAAATTTTTGATTTTGTGAACTGTTTCTTTTTAATATAGTAATGATTCTGAGAAAATAATCTCTATGATGTGTGATGTTTCTATGGCAAAATCCATTCTTAATTCTAATTTAGAATAAGAAGAAAACATTAGCTGTACAACAGTGGAATCAGGACCATACCAAACAGTGGGTATAGACTCTATCCCAACTCTAAACCATGGATTGTGGATCTGTAGGCTTGGAACTACAAAAGGATGGTGGTTGGAAACTCAAAAGGAGATAATGTACTATGATGGGAGATAGGGTATACTATGGAATAGGAAGTTATAGGGAAAAGAAATATGCCTTTCTAAATATAAATTTATGTGATATTTCAAGTCTGCTTGACTCTGTATTCATCTCCCCTCTCCCCATCTTATTCTTATCCCCACCTTTCCTCCCCTCCCCTGCCACCAATTCAATGTTCTTTTTTCACAGCTACCCAAGCTTGATGCTTGCGACCATTATTTCCCTTCCTCTTTTTTTTCAATTTATGAAAGAACAGAAAATAATTTCCTTTTTATATGAAGAAACTGAGGGTCAGAAGGGCTAAATTCATTTTTCATATCCATGCCATAAATTACCTATAGGAGCATTACTAAAACTCATTTCTAATTTTAATTCACCAACACAATGGATTAAATAAACAACTGGAGGTTTGCTTAAGAACATGAACAAAATGAAGAACTTTTTAAAAATAAAAAATGTAAATGTTAAACTTCAAACAAGTTTTGAAAAGTGACTTTTTTGAACACAAGCCATTTTTGAGTCTAGGGGATGACTATATTAGAAAGTAGCTTTCTGATTTTTTTTCAAGAGATTGTTAAAATAGGAAAGGTTGTAAGATGCTCTCATTCCTCTGGAGTTTAGTAAGGAAACTTTTAAAATAACTAAGAAGAACAGTATATTTCCCAGAAATAGTTAGCCTATACCAATAATATCATATTATCTTTCCATATTGCAATAAGTCTCTAGTATCAATAACATTGGTAACACTCTTCATTAATAGAAAAAGAAGGGATACAGTCTTAATCATCTTGGATGGTTTCTTTTCCTCCAATTACTTCCCAAATATCTAATGCAGAAGATTTAAAAGTACCTGGATTTTTTTTTCTCATCTTGAGAAGCAGGAGATTCTGATAAAGAATTAGGATTGTTTTATGGTTATTTTTCACTCTTGTTATATGACTGGTCCATCTTTTCTGGTCATACAGTTTAATATCACTTCTGTATCATTCCTCATTGATGATATGTTTCAATATGTTGAGATATGTTCTGGACCTCTTTGCTCTCTCAGTTATCTTCAACTATAGTGTTTTAGAGTCTGTAATACTAGACTTTGAATTGTAGATGCATAACATCACTGGAAGACTCTTGTTATTTAAAAGATGGACATTTATTTTATTAAGAAACTTGGAATTATTAATAGAACTAATTTCTCAATGTCATTCTAGCTTGTTATCCTTTGAAGTTTTGGTCCTATCTCCTTATCTATATACATAATCTCTCCAGTACACCAATTAGACATCATTGAGTACTTAATATGTTATAGTATTATTTTAGAAACTATGAATACAAATACAAAAAACAAAAACAAAAAAGTCCTTAGTCTCAAGCCACTTATGTTCTAATGAAGGAGAAATACATTCATATATAGTTGTGTGCAAAATATGAAGATACACAAAGAATGTATTTATTTGTTTTTAATTTTTGCCCATTTAATAGTATTCCATATTTTAATTAGATATAAAAACAGATTTCTACATTTACTTTTATAATATTTTGAGTAACAATTTTTCCTTCTCTCCCTCCCCTCTCCTCCCCCAAGATGGCAAGCAATCTAATATAGGTTAGAAATGTACTATCACATTAGACATATTTCCACATTAGTCATGTTGTAACAGAAGAATCAAAACAAAAAGGGACAAAACATGACAAATAAAAAACAACAACAACAACAATAAAGTTAAAATAGTAAACTATTTGATTTGCATTCAGACCATAATACTTTCTCTGAATATGGATACATTTTCCATCATCAATATTTTGGAATTGTCTTAGATCATTGTATTGCTGAAAGGAAGTAAGGCCATCAAAGTTGATCATCACACAATATTGTTGTTGCTATATACAATCTTTTCCTGATTCTGCTCATTCATCATCAATTTGTGTCTCTCCAAGTTTTTCTGAAATCCACATTATAGCACAATAATATTCATTACCTTCATATATCACAATTTATTCAGTCATTTCCCACTTGATGGATATCTACTTAACTTCCAATTCTTTGCCATCACTAAAGGAACTACTATAATATTTTTATACATGTCCCTTCCATGTTTCATGATGTGTTTGGGATGCAAATTGCTACCCAGAATGGTGGAATTAGTTCACAATTTTACCAACAATGAATTAGTGTTCCAATTTCCCCATATCCTCTCTAATTTTTGGTTTTACTGAGATTTTAGCCATTGTGATAGGTGTGATGTAGTACCTCAGAGCTGTTTTAATTTGCATTTCTCTAATTAATAGTGATTTAGAGAATTTTTATGTGAATATAAATAGCTTTAATTTCTTCATATGAAAACTCCTTGTTCATAACATCTGACAATTTATTAATTGGGGAATGTCTTGTATTCTTGTAAAATTTACTTAGTTCTCTGATATTTTAGAAATGAGGTCTTTATAAGAAACATTGGCTTTAAAAATCTTTCTGCTTCCATTTTAATCTTGGCAACATTGATTGTGGCTATGCAAAATATTTTTAATTTAATGTAATTGAAAATTATTCATTTTTCTTTTCATAATGCTCTCTATTTATTGTCTGAATATAAAGTCTTCCATTTTACAAAAATCTGACAGGTAAATTATTCCTTGTTATCTTAATTTACTTATGGTATCACTTTCTATGTTTAAATTATATAATCATTTTGATCTTATGTTTTTATGGTTTGATATGTTGGTCAATTCCTAGTTCTATTATATTATTTTCCAGTTTTCCCAGCAGTTTTTGTCAAATAGTGGGCTCTTAAACCAGAATTTGTAATCTTTATGTTTATCAAACAGTAAATTACGATAGTCATTGACTACTATATGTTGTATGTCTAATCTATTCCACTGATCTGCCATTCTATTTTTTAGCCAGTTCTAAATAGTTTTGATGATTGTCATTTTATAATATAGTTTTAGATTTGGCTAGGCTAGGCCACCTTCCTTTGCATTTTTTTCATTACTTCCCTGGTTGATTTTGAATTTTTATTCTTCAATTGAATCTAGTTATTATTTTTTCTAGCTTTATAAACTAATTTTGTATAATTTGATTAGTATAGCATTGAATAAGTAAATTAATTTAGGTAGAGTTGTCAGTTTTATTATTTTAGTTCAGCATAATCATCGCAACTGAAATTTTTCCAATTATTTAGATGTGACTTTATTTGTGTGAAAAAGTATTTTGCAATTCTGTTCACATAATTCTGGGTTTGTCCACACAAAGCATTTTATAAAGTAATATTATAGGTGGAGTAACAAATATCTAGAGGAGAAGGAAAAAACAATTAAAAGAAGTAATACTTGAGCAAAATGTGGAAGGGGAATAAAACAAACACATAAAAAAACCCCAAAGATTTCAAGCATATGTGATGAGAGAAAGAATTCCAGACATTTAATATAAGAAACATTGATAAGAAGACTGGACAGTAGAGCGCATAGAAAGGAATTTTTAATAAGACTATAAATGTAAGACGAAATCAGATTATCTGCAACTTTAGATGGAAGAGTATTTTATATTTGTTCCTAAAATTTATATATAGCCAAAGTAGTTTGTAGTTTGCTGTGTGCATTTGTGTTGTCACATGACACTGTGAGATGAGCTTTGAGAAAGTCACTTTGGTAGTAATGTGGAGGATAGATTGGAATGAGACTTGAAGATGAAAATATTGCTAGAAGGAAATTATTGGAATAGTCCTGGAAACATATGAAAACCTGAATTAGGGTGCATGACATGACATGGGTGATGATTAAGAAAATAAATTTATGAATAAGTGGTTGTCCAGGTAGAAGGTATCCAAGAAAGAATGGTATCATGCAAATCCAGAGGGCAGAAGATTATCCAGGGGGAGGATAATGTTATCAAATACTGTAAAAGCTAATAAGTATAAATATTGAGAAAAAGTCATTGGTTTAGCAATGAAAAGAACATTTATACTTTTGAAGGAATAGTTTCAGTTGAACGATTAAATCACAAAGTAAATTGGAGGAGGCAGAATAGAATGAGAGAAGAGGAAGTCAGGGTGCTAAGTATAAGTGGCTTTCAAAGAGCATAGGTGAGAATAAAATGAGAGCTAGAGTCAATCTAAGATATATACACACATATACATACACATGTGGATCTGTGTGTATCTATAAGGAATATGTAGTCACACATATATGTGCTTGTATACAATTACACATACACACACACATATATATATATATACACATACACATGTAAAAGGTATGTGCATAGACACACAAACACATCCACACTGTACACTGATAGGCCAGATCAATAAATCTTTCATTCAACTACTCATCATATTTCAATCAATCAATATTACATTACTGATAGGATTTTTTCAAATAAGCAAAATAAAGAAATGAATATATTTCTCAAATTTGTTATTCTTATAAAACAAAACACATTCTTTGAAAAGTTAGTTGAGACTGAATGAAAAGGAAGTCAAGAAGACATTCTAAGTCTCGGTGAATATTTTCCATACTAAAGAGGATAAATCAATACTATTGAAGCTAGTCACATTTTAGAAGTGTTGTAGTTCTTTGTTTGATATTAGATGGGTATTATTTTTTCTGATTTAATTTCTTATATCAAAGGAAAATTATTAATATTCACAATCATATATTTTATTTAATTTCTCCCTATTTTTGATCTTTCTCTATCAGCTATTATATTTTTTAATTTCATTACATAATTCATTTATCATCTTTCAAAAAAAGAAAAAAAGAGAAAATCTGCAGTGGGCAAAAATATATCAATTAAAATTATGAGTACAATTTTTCTTTCATGTGCTATGCATATCCCTGAGCTAGATTAACATTGCTGTGAGCATGTTGCACTAGTCATTTCATTGCCTGAGGAAAGTTTATAGGCAAAATTCATTTTCACAGCTAGCGCACTTGAAAGGTTTCAGCATAGGGCTCTGTTCATGGCTGGGCAATCACAAAACACCTGCTTGAAGTTGAGAAAAAATAAAACAAAATAAAACAAAACATCAAGGCAAACCAAGTTCAAATGAATAGGATGATAATCATGCCCTAATGATCAACAACAAAAAAAAGTGAATTCCTGCTGCTCTTTGTCAATAATTATCTTATTGACATATAATCTTTTGATGCCCAGCCAGTTAACATACTTTACCTGTGTACTGACCTTGTCTGTATGATTGTGTCTGTATCACAGTGGTTGTAAAAACCTTGTGTGATGTAAGATTTCAGACTACAGTTTATCTAGAATCACATATTAGGAGAATTAGAAAGGTTTCCTAAGGGGGGATCAGAATGAAATTAGAATAAACTCAATGTCTGTTATGATTTCTTCTCTGTTTCATTCATATCAGATATAGGGATCTGATCCAAGCCACTCGTCTAAGACTAGCCATCCTGAAATTTGAGAAGATTCAGCAAGGTTGAGCTGAGAATTGAGTTCTGAAAGGCAATTGTTAAATTTTCAGTGTCACCACTGACACCTCAAAAATGGATAAATGCTAAAAAGGCGTGATGTAATATTATCTTCTTTATTGTTTAGGCTTAAGAAAGTAATGATGAAATATGTTAAAAATGTATATTAAACTTAAAAGTTTGCTCTCGGTACATTTCTCTACTTTTAGAGAACTCATTAAACATTTACCAGCACACACTTGCTTCAGTGTGCCAGTAGATGGTATTTCTGAGGAAAACTTCAATGAATTGTAATTATTACATATAATTAATATAAATTCCATGTGTGGAGTTTAAAATCCTTCACAATTTGGCTGCAACCTCTCTTTTCTAACTTTTTCTATATTACTTCCTTTCACACATTGCAGTCCTGTCAAAATGGCATTCTTTCCCTCATCTTTTTAATAGTATTTTGTTTTCCCCAAATTATATGTCAAAACAATTTTAGCATTCATTGTTTAAAGATTTTGAGTTCCAAATTTTTCTCTGTCTTTCTCTCCCTTCCCCACTTAGTAGGCAATTTGATATCAGTTATATATGTACTATGATGTAAAACATTTCCATATTAGTCTCAATTGTGAAGGAAGAAAGATTAAAAAAAAAAAACATGAAAAAGAATAAAGTGAAAAAAGTATGCTGTTTATGCTGAAATTTGGCTGCAACAGTCCTGTGAGTTTTCATTTTGGAATCTCTTTCCTGACAAGATCAATGGATTCTTTCAATGTCTATTTTCCCCTCTGGTTCTTGAATATCAGACCTCTGATAATTTCTCAAAAGATGCTGTCCAGTTCATCCTTTAAATTTTAACTTCCAGATTGTTTAATAATTCTGATCCTGTCTGTTCTAAATCTCTTTTACAAACCAGTCATATTTTCAATGAAATATCTTACAGTTTCTTTTGTGTTTTTTTTCCATTATTTTGAATTTGTTTGATTGATTCTTCTTGTCCCCTAGAATCATTAGTTTCCACTTCCCATTTCTAAATTTTAGGGGTTGTTTTCCTCAATTAACTTTCATACTTTCTTTTGTATTTGACCAATTATACTTTTAAGTAGTTGTTTCTTGTTTAAAACTTTACTCAATTTTATTTTTTATGTTTTAAAATTTATTTTATTTGAAAAAGAGTAAGAAAAAAAGAAAAATATAAAAGGAATAAAAAACAAAATAAAGCAAAACAAAATAGAACATTGTCATGTGCCTAGCAGAATATCAGGGAAGTTTCAAAATACTTAACAACAAATTATAAAATCAAGAAATTATATATTAGTCAAATAAATTATGTTCATATATATCCATATTTTCTTCACTTTTTTTTTGTAAATTGTTCTTTGGTTTTCTGCTGCACACCTTATTGACTTGTTCTTTTTCCCCTTTTCATCCTCTTCCTAACCCCAAGCAAACTACAGTTATAAAAAGATATATTTATTTATACATATATAGACACATTCAGATAACCCACATACACACATATCTTTCCTATCCCTGCTGACTCTTCAATTAAATTCTGCTCCATAACAAGCCTTACTATTGCTTAATTTTCTCCCGCTCAAAGATCCCTCCCTTGTCTTCCTCCCTCACCCATTGTTTCCCCATCTGCCAATTCTACCTTTCCCCCTTATTTTGTTATACAGTTTGGAGAGTGTTATAACACTCTTCATGTGGTATATATGGTATATATATATATATATATGAGTCCTCCTTCCCCTTCTAATGCCTTTGTGTCTATTCTTCCGCATCTCATTTATATAACTTGATTACTATTTTTACCTTAACTCTGCCAATCTTTTTGTTCGACCTGTTGTATTTTTTATGTAAATCTTAAAAATAAAGTATAGATTTTCCATGTTAAAAGAAACAAACCATTTGTCCATGTTTAAACAGTATGTCCAAATTGAGTTCCTTAAAATTGATCTTTGATGTTAGCCTTTATGTGTTAAATTTTCTGTTCAGTTTCGTTTTGGTTGATAGAAAGTTCTTAAAATCTTCAAGTTCATTGAAGACCCATTTTTTCTCATTTAAAGTTATAGAATAATTTGCTGGATATGATATTTTTGGTTGCGGTCCTAGTTATTTTGATTGTCAGTAGATATGATTGCAGGACCTGTGGTCTTTTATAGTAGCTACCTATAAGTCAGGTACAATTCTAATTGTAACTCCAGTTGAATTTTTTTTTTCCTTCCTTGCAAAATTTTTTCTTTGATTTGGGAGTTTCAAAATTTGGCAGTAATATTCCTATGTATTTTCCACAAAGGATCTTCTTGAGATAATGATGGGTGGATTTGTTTTTATTTCTACTTCCCCCTCATGTTCTATCACTCCTGGATAATTTTATTGGATTGTTTCCTGTATTATGTTCAAGGTTCTCTTTTTGTTCACAACTTTCTGGCAGTCCAATTATTCTTATATTTTCTCTTCTTGATTTGTTCTTCAAATGTCATTTTTTCTTATAAGATGTTTCACATTCTGTTCTATTTTTTCATTCTTTATAACCTGTTTTGTTATTTCTTAGTCTCTCATAGCTCTGCTGGCTTCCCCTTGCCCAAAATTCTAATTTTCAAAGAATTATTTTCATCTTTGAGTCGTTGTACCTCATTTAATAGTTGGTTAACTTTTTTCATAATCTTATTTTTCTTGGATTTTTTTGTTTTGTTTTTTTTCTCAGTATCTCTCATTTTATTTCTAAATTATTTTTTGAATTCTTCTTTAAATTCTCTCTGGACAGGGAACCATTTCATGTTATTCTTTGAGTTAGAAGTTTTTTTTTTTTTTTTTTTTTACTAAAGTGTCCTCCTCTGAAGATGAAACCTGGTCTTTCCTATTCCCCTAATATTGTTTAATGGTGGGTTCATTTTTTTTTAAGTAGAGCTATTAGTGTAAGTACCTCCAATCATGGGGTGGGAGGATGCTGTTTCAAGCTTCCCTTCAGTTCTCCACTCTGACCAGGAACCCCAAACCCTCCTGCAAATGTCCACAAGTAGCAGTGTCCCTGCCCCGCTGCTCCTGCTCTCATCTCGACTCAACAGTCTGAGAGATGAAAGTTGCAGTGGTTCCTGCTGAGGCTTCTGCCACACTCAACTAGCCCAAAGGGTCCCCACTTGATGTTTTTGTGGAGCTAGTCCAGAGGTGTTTGCACTTCAGACAAGTTAATCCTCAGCCCAGAGTCTGTCTTCAGATCTTCTCAGGTTGCATCAGAAGAATCCAGTTCTGCCCCAAGTCTTCTTGATTTTTTAAGAATCTATGTTCACTTTGGTGCAAATTTTTTGTAGGGGAATTCTGGAGTGCTTGAAATTTACCAACCATCTTCCCAGAATCCTCCCCTAGAAGTTGTTTTCTTTGATGGATTTTTGTATCTTTTTTTTTTTTTTCCATTTGGCCAATTCCACTTTTTTTTTTTTTTTTTTTTTTTTTTTTTTTTTTTTTTTTTCCCTGAGGCTGGGGTTAAATGACTTGCTCAGGGTCACACAGCTAGGAAGTGTTAAGTGTCTGAGACCAGATTTGAACTCGAGTCCTCCTGAATTCAGGGCTGGTGCTCTATTTACTGCACCACCTAGCTGTCCCACCAATTCCACTTTTTAAGCAATTTTGTTCTTTCTTCAAGTTGTTGATACTTTTTTTCATAATTATCTTTTATGACTCACATTTTCTTTCCCCAATCTTTCTTTATATCTTTCTTCTAATGTTTAAATGAGTTCTTTCTGGATTTGAGATCACTCCTTTGTTTTTTATTTTGTTTTTTTTTTTAATTTGGAGTTTTTATCCATAGGTGTTTTGACATTGTTTTCCTCTTTTGATATTGTATTGATATTCCAGTCATCATTATAACTTTCAATAGTCAAATTATTTTCTTGTTTTTTGCTCATTTTTTTTTTGCATTTTTCCTTTCTTTTAAATTTGATCTCTACTCCCAGGATGGAAGGGCCACTGTATCAGACTTCTTGTACAGAAACTACAGAGCCTGTCTGTTTACCTGATGCTTCACTGATGTGTTGCTCTGAGATCCATGGGAACCCTGAAGTCTGGCACTGAGGAAATGGGTTTGAGGGTGGCTGGTGCTGCTGAAAGTCATAGAGATCTGTCAGCTTACCTGGTGCTGAGTTGGGGGACCTAGTTGTGGTGTCTATCATATATTGAGGCTGGTGGAGTGTTTCTGAATTTCCATGAGACTAATACTGAAGATGGTAGTTTTTGGCCATTTGAGGCTGCTTGTTTGCCCAGGGTTTTGCTGAAGTATTGTGGAATATCTCAGAATCTGTTTTCCTGACTATGTTGAGGCATGTGGGGATTCCTGGTGTTGGTGTTTGTCTGTTCCCTGCACTAGGGCTCAGGAACTATATAGGTTTGCTGAGATAGGGTTTCCTGGGACACTTCCTCTCCTGCACTGTACTCCCCTTTCATTCTAGGGAAAAAGGCCTTTCTTTTCTCATGATCTTCCAATTTTCCTGAGCTCAAAAAATGTTTCCTCTCATCTTTTTTGCTGTTCCAGCATATTTGGGGTGCTATTTAATCGTTCTTTGGAAGTGAATATGGGAGAATTATGAAGATTCACTGCTAACTCTGCTATCCTGGTTCAAAGAAGTGATATCCAAATACCAAGTCTCAAAGACGGAAGGGACTCCAAACTGGCATTCTTTCTGCTTCTTGCTGCTTCTCATAGCTACTTGCTATCTTTATTCCTTTTCATAGTTCATCCCCCATATGAATTATGCATTTTCTTCACATTTCTACCTCTTAGGATTTGTAGCTTCCTTAAAATCTTAGTTCGAGTACCACTTACATGATTCTTTTCCTGATCTTCCTAACAGAAAATACTTCCCCTTCAAAAAATTACCTGTATATATGTGTTGTTTTATCTGATAGGATATAAACTTTTGTTATCAAAGCGCTGTTTCATTCTTTTTCCACCTTCATCATCTCTCATAATATCTGCAATATAAGTAAGTAAAAATAAATTATTAATAATAACATTTATATAGCACTTTCCAGTTTTATATAGAACTTTTCATATGATATTTTCTTTGATCCCCACAATGAATCATAAATTAGAAGCTATTATTAGCCTCATTTTATAGGTGAAAAAACTGAAGATGAGGAAAACTAGGTGATTTTCCCAGGATTTCTTAGTCAGCGAGCTAGTAAAAATTCAGATCAACATTTTCTTGACCAAACTAATATTCCTTATACTACCTAATCGCCCTGTACTAAATGTTTATAGGGATGTGTGTGTGTGTGTGTGTGTGTGTGTGTGTGTGTGTAGTATTTGAAGGCTTAGAAATGAGAATCAGCAGAACTTAATCTTGTCATCTAGATTTATGCCACAACAAAACTCCAAGTCACATGGAAAAGTAAATTCCTAAAAATTTTCCTGTAAATAGAAAATTGAAATAGAACCCTGGAACAAAGATTTTGCAATGTTATTTCAATAAAAGCAATATTGAAGTTCAATTAATAGCAACTTTTGTAATAAAACTAATAACCTTATCTAAATATCTTTTTTTATTCTTAAATAAATTATGAATTACTTATGAATTACTAAATTATTAGCTGGAATTGGGAAAGGGGGTATGGGAAGTAAACGAAGGTTGGAGAATTTTCCAAATCCAAGAATTTTTTCACTAAACCATGTTGCTTTTGATTTTCTTCCTTAAACTGTGCTTTCTTTAGCAACTATTTATAATCTGATCTCTCTCTCTCTCTCTCTCTCTCTCTCTCTCTCTCTCTCTCTCTCTCTCTCTCTCTCTCTCTCTCTCCCTCCCTCCCTCCCTCCCTCTCTCTATCTCTCTCCCTCTCTCCCTCACATTAGAGATATATTCATTCGCATTGCCCTAGATTATATGTAACTATTTGTGAAAAGGTAACATATGTAAATTGTTATCCATCATAAACTTAGTAGGAAATTTTTCCCCCCTATATCCTTTTCAATCTTACTCGTAGCAGATATTACTAGGGTAGTATTATGTAAAAATTTGGTTGCCTGGGGCAATTTGTTTGTATTGTATATTGGTTTCTTGACAGCATACTTTCATTGGCTCTGGATAATAGGTGATACTCTTGTATTTTCCCAATCACCAATGGAGTAAAACAAAGCTGTGTACCTGCCCTTGTGCTTTTTATTGTTCTGTTTTCAGCAATGTTGTCAGACATGTTCAAAAAGAACAAAATGATCATCTTTAAACTGGAGAGTTTGTGTATGATTTGCAAATGATTGTGCACTCAAGGTGAATTCTGAAGCTGAGATGAAACAAAGTATGGATCAATTCTCTGCTGATAATATTGACAATTGACACCAAGAAAACAAAGGTTCTCCCCTGCCTACCATCCTTAGGTGGCATAATCGTCACAGTAAATGGAGAAATTTTTATTGTTGTGCATAAGTTCACTTACCTTGACAGCATGCTTGCCAGTGATGTAATGATGTTGGGGTTAACACATAAATTGCCAAAGCTGGGTCAGTGTTTGGAAAGCTCTGAAGAATAGTGTGGGATAGAAGAGGTATTAGACTCCCTTTCAAACTGAAGATCTACAAAACCATTGTGCTGATCTTAATTTTGTATGCATGTAAAATCTGGGCAGTTTAAAGATTATGAAATTACATTGGCTGGTCGGCAAAAAGATTGTACTGAGATATAAAAAAAATTGGGAAAATCACTCTCAATTTCAAATTCCATGACTTATTTTATAATTAAATTTCTTATGAAAGCCCTGGTTTATTTTACAAAGTGATAAAACAAGTATTTAACTATTCATATATTTTTATATGTGTAATAAAGAATCAAAAAATTACACAATATAAGCTAAAATTGAGGTAGTCAAATTAATATTATAATTTATTAATTTTCTTTAAGATGAAACTATATTACTTTTCCATAAAGATTTCTTCAAAGGTAATCACTTACCTTTTTGCATAAAAGAAGATAGATATCAGAGCAGCTAGTTGGTGCAGTGGATAGAGTATCAGTTCTGAAGTCAGGAGGACCTGAGTTCAAATATGAAACACTTAATATTTCCTAGCTTTGTGACTCTGGGAAAATCAATTGACCCCAATTGCCTCAGCAAAAAAATAAAATAAAATAGCTTTTTCTGATGAATTCCTTTTTTCTTAATAAGAAAATTTTTCTCCTCAAATTATAAAAACTGTCAGTTACAGTAAGGTAGATATAAGTATACTTTATGTACAACTTTAAAGGAGAAGGCTTATTGTATTGAGATATATATATATATATATATGTATATATATATATACATATATATATATATATACATATACATGTGTGTATATATACATTCATACATTTAGCAAAATCTATGTTTTTTTAATTAATTGGATGTCAACATCAAAAATTTTGTTAACATATTTCACTCTTAAGTTTTGTTATGTCACAGGTAGCACAAACTCTGAACAGAAGCACAGTAGTTTGTATGTGTTTGATATGATTTAAGAGCTAATAGAGTCCCTTGAATTAATTTTTTAACTTGTGTAAGTTACCTGAAATTCATATGATAATCACTCCTTTGAATTGAAGAATTTAAAGGTCTTGTCAAATGCAATATAACTAGCATAAGTTAGAAAGAACATTGTTCTGGGAGGACAGAGGAAAGCATTTTTATCCTATTTCATCAACTAACTATTTCTATGATCTTATTGAATTGCTGTGTGTGTGAGCATATTGAATTGCTCTAGGCCTGAGTTTCCTGTTTGTTCATCTTGCACCCTCCAAAATATGTCTATGTATAGATTTTTGTCAAAGTAATTCCCTCAAAAATAACCTACATGTACAAAAATATTTGTAGCAGCTCTTTTTGTGGTGTCAAAGAATTGGAAATTGAAGGAATGCCCATCAATTGGGGAATAGCTGAATAATTTGGAGAACATGAAAGCAATGGAATATTGTTGTTTTATAAGAAATGACAAACAGGCAGATTTCAGAAAAACAAAACAAAACAAAACAAAACAAAACAAAAAAAAGACCTATATGTATTGATGCAAAGTAAAGTGAGGAGAATCAGGAGATCATTGTACATAGTAACAGCAACATTATGGGATTATCAACTATGACTGACAACTATTCTCAGCAATACACTATTCTAAGAGAAATCCAAAAGACTCATGATGGAAAATGTTTCCACATGCAGAGAAATAAATGATGAAGTCTGAATACAAATTGAAGTGTACTATTTTCTTTTCTTTATTTTTTTCATATTTTCCTATTTGAAAATTCTATATGTGTGTGTGTATCTGTGTTTGTATGTTGCAAACTATTTCTTTCACAACATGATTGATATGCAAATAAGTTTTATATGGTTGAACATATATAACCTACATCAAATTGCTTACCATCTTAGAGGGAAAGGAGGGAGGAAAGAAGAAAACTTGGAACTCAAAATTTTATTTAAAAAATGAATGTTAAATTTTGTTTTTATATATCATTAGGGAGATTAAAACAAAAAAAAGAAAACAATGGAATCACCTGTGCCTTGCATTTTGGTAGCTGGTAGTCAAGAGTTGTCTGGAGCCCAGATCATAGAACCTGCATATATCCAGCATAAGGATTGATCCTCAAACTCCCTACTGTTTCTATCTACTATGTTCTATTGTATCTTGCCCATAAAAACAAAGTGAGTGAAACAGATGTTCTCAAGTCTTTTCCAGTTCTACCATGTCATAGTAAAAGGTTGTTTATTGTATTATCAAATCTTTCTACTAAAGATTACTCCTTTCACTCATTGTTGAAGGAGACAGTACACCCTAGAGTTTGTACAAACTATCAATGAAGGCTTAGTGTATTGTTTTGTTGATTGTGTAGACTTTTGAAAGCATCAAAATGTCAAGAATGTAGACTAAACAAAGTCCTGTTGTTCTTTAAAATATAGATTATATTGTTTGTAGCCTTCTAGAAAGTACTAAAAGGCAATAATATATAAGGTATTATAGAAAAGTTTTTTTTTTTTTTTGTCACATTCTCATAGATGATCAAAGCAGGTATGAAAATAAAACAAGAGAATCTGGATATGGAACTCTCTTCCCTCTTCCCTTTCTCCTAACTCTGATTCTTCTCCTCTTTACTTTCCCTTTTCTTTCCTTTTCCTGTGAGGTGATATTATTTTCCTCCTTTGCAAAATGAGGAAGCTGAGGCTTAAAAAAGCTGCATTGAGCTAACAAGATTACATAACTACTAAGTACATTAAGCAATATTTCAATTGATGTTTTTTTTTTCTGATTTCTGCTCTAGGATATACCATGCTAATTCTATGCAATGTGAATAATCAAATTATCTAAAAGAGAAAATGTTAGTTGTAAGAATATGTCCTTTTTGTTTTCTTTTTTATATTTGGCTTTTTTGTTTGTTTTTAATCTTCTGGCTACACAAATGAGCTTGTGTGTATCCAGTCATAGCCTAATGTATTGTATCATTATAGATTTATTCAAATAATAATCTACACACACACACACACACATATATATACTATAAATGATTTTGATATAAAATATTCAATTTGCAAAAATTTATTAATTCCAAAATATGTAACGAAATTTCATTAGCAAAAACTGTAATTTTACTCTAAATATAATAATTACTAAGAATTTATAAAATGATAAAAATCAATTATGAACTAATCATTAAAATTTTCTATTTTACTAGATTATTTGCATATGTATATTTATACTATTAAAGATGGAAAATATACAAGCAGAGGGAAAGTTATAGTTACTTTCCCTTATTCCCTTGCCATAAAAAAAGTCTTCTTCAGAAATGATTAAATAATAGATAGTTCTTTATTTGATTTTCATGTTATATACCTGACCAATTAATGGAATCATTCTCCTACCCCATCCAGAGGATTAAGATAAGGCAAATTCACAGGCCAATTGTCTGTAGAGCCAATCTATCCCATTCCGTGCTTAAAAGTGAGAGAAACAATCTGAGGTGTGAAGCTGATCAGAATCAACTAGTAATGTAAATGAAAACTCAACTTAAGCCTTCACAAAGGTTATACTGGTGGTGCCTGGAGTCTGATATGACTATTTCCCCAAAATATTTGCAAGTCATCTTTTTATTTGGTGACTTAAGTTTTAGGGCCAGAAAGTAAGAAAAAAATAATAAAATGCTTTTAATATCAATTTCTGAAACTTCAGAGCCTGAAGACAATGGAGAGCATATAAAAAATCTAAAATATCTTCAGAAATAATTTACCTCTCATGTCAGTGCTGACTGACAGCTCTAATAAATTCCTACATTTTAAGCAGACTTACATTTCACATGCATTTACTCTCTGCTCCTGAGCAGAGTGGAACATCTATTGTCAAATGCATAAAATAACATTAGAAATGCAAACTTAATGTAGCCAATGGTAATGTGTTATTTAAAACTTATGAACCCAAATAAGGGCTTATTTTCTCTAAATTGAAATTTATAGTTTCATTTCAGAGTGCTAACTTGAATATTGATGGGATTTAGGCATGCTGTTATAAAATGGGAATGAAAAACAAAGCAAGCAACTATCGGGCATACAGCAACGATTATGGAAATGTATGGAAGTTATATAAAAACTGGATCCTAGTTACTTTTACTAATGGCTAAGTATCTACAGCAGCAATTGTGCAAAATGCTGTGTGGGCACTGGCTTTGTTAGTATTCCATGTATTTTTGTACCCCATGCCTCACTAAGAAAATCACCATCACCAATCTTGGAATCTAGATGTGCAAACTGACATTAGGAACCAGAGTAATTTTTGAAATGTAATTGCACAGTTATTGCATCAGGTTGTGACTGATAGTTTTCGACTGTGTGACTAGAACCTTTTGGGGATCTATGTCACTAGTGGAAAACCACCCAACAAGAAAACCAATAGTTTTGTGTCTTCCCAGAGACTTTAATGTAATACAATTTAGTACCTATGACAGCTTTTTATTAGGCAATAATGCATTAGATAATGACTAAAATAAAGTCTTCCCCCTGCACTAGTGCTATAGATCTTGTAGGAGTTAGTGCAATGGGATTAGTTTCCTTGTAAACATAGCAAATGATTTTGTGATAGCAAAATGTATTTTCAAAAACCTAAACCTTACTCCCTAGGGTGGTGGTATCTTATTTTGTTTTGTTTCCCACCCCACCCCCACCCAACTAATTCAAACCATAAGATGAAGTATACAGAATATCATGATTTCAAGTGAACTTTAGAAATATCATAATCTTATTGAAGTAATTGACTGACCTAATCTAGGATTTCATTCAAAGGACTGTATCAGTGATTGGAATGAAGAATAAAGTAAAAATCCATTTTATATTCTTGGCATTTTGTTGTGTATTCTTGCTGCCTTGATCCAAAATCTGAGACAAGGCATTGATGGACTATACAATTTGCCATCAGGCTTAAGTGAAATGTAAATTAATTAGTCTCTACTACATAATTTCAGAATTTAACAGGGACTCATAATTTGAGAACCCCGGTCTTGACCCTCAAATCATTGTCATGTTCCACAAAGTAAATATGTGTGACATTATGTGAGGAAACTAGTAAATAAGAACACAAGGAAAGAAGCAGGACATGTCATATCTCTGGGACTTGAGGATTGTATAGAATGACCTTCTGAAATGAGCACTGGCGATAAAACTAGGAGACAAGGGTTGATGTCCTGTCTCTAATACTTACCCTTTTGACTTTGTAAATCACTCAATGTCTCTGTGTCTCAGTTTATTGATCTGTAAAATGTGGAGTTGATCTTGATGTCTTATGAGGTCCCTTTGAATTTTAGTTCTGCAATCTTTTGATATTATGCCATGATGAAAGAACTTAAGCAGAGGGGACATTAAAGGGCTTTTCTAATGGATTAACACATTTTTGTGCTAGTTAGAGAATTTAGATTATTTTTAATAACATTATTTACATGATAAGATTACAATTTTATTTTAATAGTTCATGATAGGGTATTTGAGTTCATGAGACAATAATCGCAGGCTTTGAGCTCATAAGCCAATGTCACTCCCTTGATTTCCAACTCTGTGGTAACCTGAACTCCAACTTCCAGAATTAATTTTTCCTTCATAATGTTCTTGATATTGGACTGTATATACTTTAACTCCTGTATAATTGAGTATTACAACTCTTTCTTATGTATCTGAAGACATAGCACCATCTGCTTCTTAGAATTCTTCATTTTTTCTCAAGTTTATCTCAAACTCTTATCTCCTGCGGTAGGACTATATGCATTATCCTAACTACTAGTACTACAAGCTACTACTTGAAATTGCCATATTTTTTTTGCATATAGTAATATCTATGCATGTCTCCCCAAATAGAATGTAAGTTCCTTAAAGGCTTACTTTACTTTGGTTACTTTTTGTTAAATCTTTGCATCACCAGTATCTAGCATAGAATAGGTGTTAAATAAATATGTCATATTATTGACCTGAGAACACTTCTCCAATTGTCATTAACAGACTTGTCATTGACAGCTTCTAGGACTTCATGGATTAAACCTTAAGAAAATTCTGAAAATACTAAGTTTTGATAAAATTGGAAGTTATATATAATTCTATAACCAGCTGGTATTCTGAATTTTTTTTTAATTTAAATTTTTGTTTGAATCCTCATTATCTAGATCTAGAGAATGTTGCAGGGATTGTTTATTAGAAGCCATTGGTATTTCTCTTGAGAAGTATGATTAAAAAGAATAATGACTTTGTGGTCATAAGACCTTGAGTCCATTTCCAGCTCTGTCAATTATTAGTTTTGTAATTCTGAGCTGATTACAACATATCTCTCAATTTCAGTTTCCTCATGTACAAAATAACTTAACTGGGGTTGCCTTAAGGAAAGACTATATTGTACGGGTTTTTATCCTATACTTATATTTCCAAACTTTTTGGTTTTTATAGAAACCAAACTGTGTTAAAATCCATGAAGTCATATCATCCTATGTTTCAATAATCCACAATGTTGGACTTCATTTTTGTAAATAATACTGTGCAAACACAGCGTTTTCTTATTTCTGATTTTTTTTTAGCATTTTCCAAATAAAATTTAAACATCCATTTTAAAACTTGAAAAAAATTCCATTTTATTTTTTGTATCAGTGACATCGCAAGTTCCTTTTAAAAATTGTTTCAAATCACATCTGAATGAATATATGATTTACAAGAATTTTAAGTGATTTACAAAGCTACATAGTTATCTTTTTATTGACAGTACACATTGAGAGTTAAAAAGCTTATTTTAGAAATAGATTACCTGAACTGGACCACTTAAAATAAAGTGAAACCAAACCTATCATTAAAAAAAAAAAGGTAGTGTTCACTCTTTTAATGACCTATTGAAATATTTATAACGGACAGAAAAGAAGCAATGAAACAACAGGCTCCTATATCTAGGGACAGCTCTGTCACTGTAGGCTTCAATGAAACAGCTTTGGCCTAATTTCATTTGACTTTGGATATTTGCAGATCACAGGAAAATGTGAACTGACTATAAACTGAGAAAATCATCAAAGACAGAAAATCATTGCAAATCAGAGCCTTATCAATATTTCACTAAGCTAAGACCATTCAATCACTTTTCCTGAAAAGCAAAGCAGTTTGTTTTTCAGGAATTTTGACTCTAAAATATAAAGGCTCTTTGAAACGTTTTTGAATATCAAGAATGTGTAAAAAAAAAGACTTAGAACCCACTGTGAGTTCATACAAATTCACATTGCATGAAATTAACAATTACTTGTCCAAACTTAGTATACTTAGATAACAGAAAGGTTTCTTAAGGCTTATTATAATATTTAAAACTATTTTATGCATTGTTCCTCATTTATAGAATAGTTATATATTGTGTAATCAAAATATATTTGGTGTGCATTGATATGGACATGACCTTGAATTTGCTGATCAGTGTCATGATATCATTAAAGTCCTTTATAATACCCAGAAGCAAAAGAGTATGTTTTTATTTCCATCATAATTCTTGCCTGAAATTCAGGTGGTGATGATTTAAAAGTTAAAAGGCTTTTTAAAATTTCTTTTACGTATAGAAAATCAGAGGTTTATCTAACCTTAACCTTTTGATATTTGATTTTGAACAATAACCACACGCACACACAAAGACAGAGAGAGAGAGACAGAAAGACAGACAAAGACAGACAGAGACACAGAGAGACAGAGAAGAGAGAGAAGATATTTAAATATATAAGGTTATTCCAGATATAATATTTGGTTCTGTGATAAATTTCATTCAGAGAGAAGAAAACAAACCATGAGAAACAAACAAAGCATACCAATTAATGTCCAATTTAATTTAATGCTTTATACAAACTGAGAGAACATTGATAAATTTAGCCATTTACTGGGTTTCATGGTTTATATTGTGTTTTTTCATTTGTGATTTCACTTTGACAAGAAAAAAAAATAATCTGCTAATATCTGAAAAAATAGTAACTCTTTTTAAAAAATTCTAAGAAATGAAAGAAACTTTTTAAAAGATTAAAATATTTGAATCATGGACAAGGTAGTCATTTTCACAGTTGTTCACAAGAAAGACATTTTGTCTTTGTATTTGTGTTTGTGTGCTGAAATGTGCATAATCATCAGTTTGATTAATTTGTATAATAAAGCTATTAAGTTGTCTGTCAGTTAAAAAAAAAAAAGAGGAAGACCTATATTTAAAAATGAAACACAAATACAACAAAATGAAAAATTGAAAAAAAAATACATAGTTTTCACTTATTAGTCTGGTTTCCTGAAGGATTCCTATTGAACCTAGTCAAAAGAGCTAAATTAAACCACGTCCCTCTACACATAGATCTATGTCTCTAGAAATAGATAGGGGAACCTGTCTAATAGAATGTAAGCTCTCTTTGACCAAGGACAAAATCATTCTTGTCTTTGGATCCTCCATACTTAGTATAGTGCTTGAAGTAATATGACCTTAATTAATAAGGTTTCCTTAATTATATCAGTAAAGCAGTACCGATTTTTTTTTAAGTAATCCACATTTTTATTATAAATGTTTATGCCTACCATCATTAAGTTTTAAGCTTTTACATTTTAAAATCTCACTAAGACTTTTGGATCACCCTTTATATTATCCGACCAACTATTTCTGAATTTCCTTGAAACGAGCTTATATAGAGCTTCTTGTTCACTTATGACTTTTCACTGGCTTCATTCAGAGTTACGTCTTCCTTGCTTTATGTGGATGTCAGAGAAAATGTGAAATTAATAAAACTATCTCAAATTTCTCTAGGTTTTCCTGGTTTAGATTTCATGAAATTACACACACATACACACACACACACACACACACACACATATATGTAGTATTTTTGGTTTATATCTTTTTCCTTTCTTTGCTCTCTTTCTTCTTTCTCTGTTTCTGTCTCTTATTGTCATTGTTGAAACTATTTGGTTTATAAGCTGAGGTCTGACTCAAAAGACCATTTTGAACACACTGCTTTAGCTGCAGGCTTTTCAGAGCAAAGAACTCCTAATAAGAGGCTTGTAGAGAGGCATTTCCATATCTGGTCCAACTCTCATGTTCTGAATTCACTTAAGTCAGAATGCAGTGGCCGTTGTCAGGAATGGCCTCCTGGCAAAATATTGCTACTTCCATGTGCGATAGAAAAAAGCAGAATTGCTGGCTGGCCTCAGCAACAAATTCTATTTTTCCTAAATCACTGCTCCCTGTGGCACCCTCTCTGTATTCCATGTTGATTTGTTCAGCTTACACTGTTTGAATTTCCTAATAATGACTGAATAGCAGATGAGTGTTTCTGATAACTTACTTGACAGTTATCTCAACCATGTTGGTTAGAAGTGTAACAACCTTCTGAGCTGCCCAACTTCTGAGTTCTGCAAAATCAGATTTAGGAGGATGATTGTGATGATGACTATTTCTGGGCTAATCTTTTTAAAGCCTTCCCTTAAGAAATAAATATATAAATAAAACAGGGGTGGGGGACGCCAAGAGGAAGAGGGGTGGGGAAAAGAATAGTAATGTTCAGGTCTGTAATCCCAGCAGTGGCTGCCCCTGTCCGTGTCTAATGTAAGGGTTATGGAATATCATAATCCCTTCTCTGAGCTTCTTTACAGCAGCAATGATGACTAAATTTCTTGTGTCTTATCACACTGTCACAGGCTGGAACTAGGAGAAGGGACTCTGAAGAAAACACAGCATGAAAACTAGAGAAGAGATGATCAGATTAACTGGTATTGGATTTGTTAGCAGGGCCACAATCTGACTGGAACAGGCTTGGTTCCAAGGCCCGTGGAGATTTAAACCATCAACCTTTTCCCCCTTTATCCCAACTCACCACTATTTTTAAAGTACCTCCCTCCCCCAACCCTTTCCCACCCATCATGCTCCATAGGGATCCCTCCCCCTACCCAGTTAAAGTCTTCTTCCAAAAGGAAGAGGTTAACACTTCAGAGATTTCAGGAGTGCTGATATCAGATGGACTGATGAATTTCAAGTAAATAAAATCCTTTTTAGAATATTGGAGCGGTGGCGGGGGGGGAGGGGGAGGAGGATAGGAAAGGGGAGGAAGGGAGAAGGAGAAGGAGATAGAGTACAGTAGAGAGAGATGGGAGACTAAATTCCTTTGCTCTTTGCAGAAATCCTCTGAGTTACACAAAGTAGCTGTAATGTTCTAAAAGGTGGAGATTTTAAAAAAGGATTGGTCATTCTTTGGTTGCTAACCCAAGACTGAATTATTATATTTCTCTATGCTGAAGCAAAGGTCATGCTACATGATTAGTATTTGCTAGCTTCTCAACCACTGAGACCCTTTGCCTGCTATGCACTTTGTGAAGGAGAATGATTTATTTTGTTTATTCAATTGGTAAAACTGCTTGATGTCTAACTTTCATTGTGAACAGCACAACAACAGAAGCATTCATTTTCAATAAGACAAATATTCCAGCATCATTTTTTTTTCAGATATAGGATCACAAGGATCATACACATAACACAAGAGATAGGAAGTATTTATTGGGAGCAGAGTCATTGCTTTGAGTATAGCAAGACAGTAAATATATACTTTTAGCATAAAGGTATCCAACTTATTCATTTATACATCTGGACATTCTTGGTTCTTCACCTCATGAATCTCCCCTTCAGCCATACTAATTAGAATGTAGATATAACCAGTTGGAGGACTACAATCTGATCATTTTAGCTGAGAAAGAAAACATAGTTCCATCTTGAACGGAAACATTTTTTTCATAAGAGATAAAAATCTGATGGTAAGAGAAAGCCTTGGGGAAGTGATCAGCAAAGATCATTACTTGGTATAAAAATGGAGCATATGATGATTTAGTATGCTTTCAAAGAATGGGCAAGAATCTTGGAATTGGAAACCTCTTGTAAAATAGCCTAGTGAAAATGAAAAAAGAAATTCTCTTCCAGTAATTAAATACCCCCAAAAGAAAGTATTTATTTCTTCTTAGAATGCTTACTCTTAGATTAGAAAAAGGGGATAAGAATCATTATGCTATTATATATAAATATTTAATATTTAATTTACATTTTTGAAAGATTATATAAAATATGAAATTTTCATTCATATTATTAATCATGATAGTATCCTGAAAGCATAAAAGATCTAGTCTTTGACCAAAGGGTACCTTATATGGTCTAGTTGAAATCATTTGAATTTAGTAAAGATATTTAATTACAATATAGCTAGCAACTATAAAACAGAGCTAGGAAACTTCTAGGAAATGCCAATAATGGGCAATGGTACTTTTAAAATAATTTTAAAAACAGAATAAAAATCTTTCCAGACTTGCAAGCCTAGGGGAAAGTTAATTAAAAACAAGTAAATAAAAAAGTCAAAAAATATGCAAATGGTGGATTTTTGACTATGGATTTTAAGTATTCCTTAATTACTTTTGTCAAGTATAGACTGTTATCTATCAGAATCACTTTAAATATAAAAATTAAAGATAGGATTTTTCAATAACTAATATAAAATAAATATTATATGTTATTTTAAAATCTTATGTTATTGAATTGTAACTTCTGTGAAAGCAAATTTCTTTCTCCCTATCCCCTCTGCTTTTTGACTCATCTTTCAACTTTAAGACATTGTAAAGTGGACATTCAATAAATAACTTATATAAATGAATGTATAAGTGAATTTAAATATTTCCATTGGACAGCAATATTATAAATGCCTTTCTTACTAAGTCCTTAGTATACATTCATTTATACCCAGTGACTCTCATATTTAGTAATGACCACGCTTCATAATGAGGAGGAATTGGTTTACTCTTGCTTTGTATTTTAGTCTTCCTCTCTCTTTTCTCCTTTGTTTCTTTCTCTCCTCTATCTCTGTCTTTCTCCATGTCTATCTCTCAGTCTTTTTCTATCATTACTAAATATACAAAAAAGAAAGCTCATCTAGTGAAAAAGTCTAGTGAGGGAGAAAAATATGAGTTGCTTGGAGAGATTTATGTGGATGAACAGAAACTCATCAACCAACTTATTTCTTTAAGAAATATATACAAAAGTTGACAGCAAGGCCAGGAAATAAGATGTTTAGTGGCAGGAGTACTAAAAGTTAGAATGACCTTAGGGTAATGAGGGAATTAAAGACATAGGGCTAGGGAGGTGGGGAGGATTTTGTTGATGTTTTTCATAGGGTTTTTTAAAAAAATATTGAGGAAAAAAGGGAGAATTGAAAGATGAAGAGGATTCTTGCTTAGGGTGAATAAGATGATAACTGAACAGGACCTTTTTATTTTTTTATTTTGCTTCTGTTTCCTCAGCCAAGGAGAATCTTTGCATTGGAAATGCCAACTTTTTTTCTGATAGGGAGCTGATAATAAAAAACAAGTAGGAAACAATAAGAATCACCCATTGACAACTAATGAATTCAAGTTACCTGATCCAGATAATTACACACTTAGGCATTTAAAGAATTACCAGATGTGATGGCTGAGTAAATGTCAAGAATATTTGAAAGATCATAGATAATGGGAAAAGCATAATAAAATTAGAAGAGGGAAAATGTGTCACTTTACAGGTAAGAAAATAAAGCAGAGTTTAATTCTGTCCTGGAAAATTTCTAGAATGGATGATTTTTAAAAATGGCTAATGAATTACTAAAAAATAAAGCATTGATTCCAAGGAACCAGGATGGCTTCATTAAGAAGATATATCAAATTAGTCTTGTTTTCTAAATTTAATAAAATAGTAAATTAAATAAATGCCAGGAAAATATTTAATACTTTTCTTGTATAGAAGATGGAAAAATGTGGACTAGGCAATAATACAAGTAGATTTTGGAATTGAATGAATGGCTAAATTTAAAGGGTAATTGTTAATGGTTCAATTTTAACTGGTAAATGGTTTCTAGTAGATGTATCAGGTACCTATGCTTGTGCCTATATTGTTAAAACATTTATCAGTGAAATTAATCTAGAAGGATGACAAAGGGGATACTGCAGCAAGATCAAACTGGTTCTTTTTTTTAATTAATTTTTTTATTCATTTTTCCAAATTATCCCCTCCCTCCCTCCACTCCCTCCCCCCGATGGCAGGCAATCCCATACATTTTACATGTTTTACAATATAACCTAGATACAATATATGTGTGTAAAAACCATTTTCTTGTTGCACATTAATTATTAGCTTCCGAAGGTATAAGTAACCTGGGTAGATAGAGAGTAGTGCTAACAATTTACATTCGCTTCCCAGTGTTCCTTCTCTGGGTATAGTTATTTCTGTCCATCATTGATCAACTGGAAGTGAGTTGGATCTTCTTTATGTTGAAGATTTCCACTTCCATCAGAATACATCCTCATACAGTATTGTTGTTGAAGTGTATAGTGATCTTCTGGTTCTGCTCATTTCACTCAGCCACAGTTGATTTAAGTCTCTCCAAGCCTCTCTGTATTCCTCCTGCTGGTCATTTCTTACAGAGCAATAATATTCCATAACCTTCATATACCACAGTTTACCCAACCATTCTCCAATTGATGGACATCCATTCAACTTCAAACTGGTTCTTTTTTTGAAAATTTTTGTTTAAATTGTCATTGTGTGTTAAGGGACAGGTCAGTTCTCTGAGAGCTTCCACAGCTGTGGATCATAACATCTGAAGGAGTTGCAGGGCAGTCTTTGCTGACACAGGTGTTGCAGACTGGGAATGAGAAAAATTGGAGGCAGAGGGAAGAGGAGAGAGGTCAGACAATGGAACAGCCTCTTAGTCAGAGAGGTCAGAGAACAGCAACTGACTCTTAGTCTCCTTGTATCATCCTCTCACAAGAGGAGATCCATTCTGGGTTAGATCTCCAGCAGCCATTGTCAGATGGCTCCTGTGTATTCCAACAACTCTCCCATGCATTCCAAAAATTGTGAGCATTTGTATTATAAAAAATAATGACATGATACAAATCAGAGCTTGATGGATGATTTCAATTGTCTCAACTTAAGAAAATGATGGAGGAAATCATAATAATGACAATTAAAATTTAAATTGTTTATTGAATATATATTTCCCCTTGGGAAAGTTGGTTTTTGAAATTTACCAGTTTAGTATTGGCTGTCTAACAAATGGAATAAGAGTCATGTTCAAAAATATCTTGATAGGGCATTTATTTATTGAATTTAAGATATTAGTCAATAGGGTTATAAACACAGGGTTATACTTGTTTCAAAAACATAAATCTACAAATACAGGATAAAAATAAATGTGTAGAAATACATTTACCTAGAGAACATCTGGAGATTTTAGTGGCCTATAAATCTCAGAAGAGAGTTATACTTAAAGCAACAACAACAATAATAATGAACTAATTTGATCTTGGGCTGCTTTAAAAATAGCAAACATTACAAGGGTAAGTATTAGTCCCTTTAAACTTTGCCCTGATCAGATCACTTGTAAAGTAGTGTGTCCAGTTTAGGATGCCATAATTTTAAGAGGACGTGGAGAAGCTTCAGAGTATCCAGAAAAGGCAATCATGTTGATGAAGAGGCTCCTCTTTAAGTCATAAAAGGATTATTTGAAACTCTTAGGGATGTTCAGCCTAAAGAGAATACCCAGCAGGAACTTTACTGATGCATTTAAAATTTTTAAGGGTAGTCCTATGGATGAGGGTTTAAGCTCATTGGTTGGCTCAGAAGAGAACCAGGAACACTTAATGGAAGTTTCAAAGAAGCATGATGCCAGGAAAATTTTCCTAACCAATCAATCAACATGCATGTTTTTAATCGACTGCTCTGTGCAAAGACAATCATATTGCCATTTGCCATTTTATATTTAAGAATTTTGGCATGCTTATCTAAAAATAATTTTGGAACTTTGGTTAAGATTTCTGGACAGTGAAAGCTGTAATGGCAAACAGGAAGTATTAAGGTTGTCTTTTTATTAACAAGGAGCAGAATCATGCTCTTATGTTCCAGAGGGAAAAGAAAATTTTTGACTATGATTTTCATGGCATTTATTATAAAGAGCTACTAAAAACAAAGCATAAAAATATGAGCTGGTTATGAGAGATCATTAAGTTAATGGAGAAATATGCAGAAACTATAATTCATAGCATTTTAAAAATATTAAATTCAATTTCTAATATACCAGCCATGAAATTCAATGAAAGATTTTAAAAATATGATACATTTACTTCTTCATTCTCTTATAATATAGGGGGGAAATAAGTAAGTGTTTTGGATGAAAATACAGTGTTTCACATAATGATGAAGATTTACAGAAATACAGTTTTTATTTGAACTATTGAAAATCATGATTAAATGTCAGATTTTTTGACAAATAACTGCAAAGAAAACCATTTTTCAGGGTGGAGTTTTTTAAGAAGCTATGGGCATTTGCTAATGAATTCAATAAGAAAATATATTGTGGTTCTGATACTAAGCTTCCATAGCACTAGGTATTACACATGATTCCACCTAACTTTTTTTTTTTTCTTAATGGTATTTTTTTCTAAATATGTGTAAACAGAGTTTTTGACATAAATATTTGTAAGAGTTTTTGGTCCAATTTTTTCTTCCTTCTTCCCTTATTTCCACCCTCCCTACATCAAGCAATCTGATCTAGGCTACATACTTTTAAATGTATTTCCATATTTTCTATGGTGTGCAAGAAAAATCAAACTAAAAAAGAGAGAAAACATGAAAAAGAAAAAGGAAAGGCAAACAAACAAAACCAAAAGAGTAAAAACTATGTTTTGATCCATATTCAGTCTTCATATTTTTTTTTGCTGTATGTGGATAGAAGTTCCATCTCAAGTTTATTGGCATCATGTTGGATCATCATGTTTCTGAGAAGGGCTAAGCCTATCATAGTTAATCATCACATAATCTTGCTGTTACTGTATACAGTGTTTTGCTTCTGCTCACTTCACTCAGCATCAGTTCATGTAAGTTTTTCTAAGCTTTTCTGAAATGAGCCTGCTCATCATTTCTTACAGAACAATAATATTCTATTATATTCATATACTATAATTTATTCAGCCCTTTACCCATGATTGGCATTTCACTAATACAGGAATTCTCTCAAATAGCATAAACTAAGACCCACCTAAGCATCTATCCTGTTTTAATGATCTAGGTTGATGCAAAAATTTTCCA
The DNA here is from genome assembly GCF_048593235.1 of Sminthopsis crassicaudata. NCBI lineage: Eukaryota > Metazoa > Chordata > Mammalia > Dasyuromorphia > Dasyuridae > Sminthopsis > Sminthopsis crassicaudata. The sequence continues at coordinate 344,204,213 of NC_133617.1, read as the reverse complement.
TGGGAATACATCAATCATGGCTGGTGGAAAGAGACTTTATATAGGTCTCTCAGACAATATCAAGAGTTTTATAAGAGAGCATCCCTTCCCCATATCCACTGTCTATTTTTCAGTCCTACTATATATTAAGCTTATACTTTTCTTTCCCCAATCATTACCTCAGAGAATTGTATCTCTGGCTCAATTGTTCCTTTGAAAGAGTTTGGACTCTACTTGTACCTACTATGTTCCTCCCTATTGCTAGAGTGACCCAAATTTAATACATCAGAGATCATGTGTACCATGAGTCACAGTCATAATAGTCACTTTCAAGGTACCTTCAAATTCCTGGTCCTATCTGGACCCAGTTTGTGTTTCACTTGTTGTGTCTTTCCAAAGTAAGTTCATTCAAGTACTGACTTCATGGGACATTTATTTAACTTCTCGTCATTATCTTCACAATATAAATTATTATTCACAGTATATAGGTAGACTAAACTCAAGTAATTATGAATTTAATTTATTTATTCAGTCAATAAGCATCTATTAAATTCCTTTTATGTTCCAAACTAACGCCTAGGAGATGTGAAGAAAAGCAAAAGAATAGCCGCAGCAGTCAAGGAACTCACAATCTAATAAGAGAGACAACAAATTATGTAAAAGCAAACTATATTTAGTATAAAACTTACAGTCTAATGGGAGAGATAACAAACAATTATGTACAAGCAAACTTTAGTATAACTAGGAAGACACCTCTGTAATATATCATCAGGGCTTGGTAGTGGCAGCTCAATATTATCTGCCAAAAATGGAGCAATCTTCCTTCAATTTAGACGCAATGTTCTATGTACATGCAAAAAAAAAATAAGACATTAACTTATTGTGACTATTGTGAGTTATGTGGTAAAATGAATATTCAAAACAGTCATTTATTAAGAGTTGATTACATATAAACAATATATTCATCATGGATGAGGTTAGAAGATAGATAAGATACAGTTCCTGGTCAGTCAAAGCTTGCATCTTAGCAGGTACAATATGACAGGTACATACACAAATAGTAAATATGAAGTAAAATACTATTTAATAAGAACATAAGAGAGGAACAGTGTGCTATTTGAAGTCTAAGAAAAGAAAACAAAAACATTTTTAAAAGAGGGAGTACTATCATATCATAAAAAACAACAGCACTATTACATATCAGAATTAAATGAAATATCTTAGATTAATTAGTTCAACAATTTTGCTAAGCTTCAAAAAAATGAATCTGACTTGAATGATTAGAAATGGAGGGCTAAAGAAAGGATATTCTAACTACAGAAAATATTATGGGCAGAGATATAGGTTTTCTTGCAGAAAACCACAAGATAAGACCAAAGGCCAACAAGTAGTCCAATTTTACTGGTACACAAGTTGCAATACAACAAGTTCATAGTTGAGAGTCTTGAATTCTAAGCTATTACCACATATTTGCACAAGTGATAAATTTTTTTCCCCTTGGAAGTGTTGTATAATGCCTGTCCCCAAACTAAATCATTTGCAGTCTGAAAGCATAGTAAGTAGTAACAAACAATATTTCGCATTGTATGAAATTATTAGAACTAAGACTCAAGGAAGAAAGGAGAATCCAATATGATTTGAATATAGATATACTTTGGAAATATTTCAGATTTGGTTCCAGATTACCAATAAAATAAATATTGCAATAAACAAATCACACAATTTTTTTTATCCCAGTCCATATAAAATTTATGTTTACAATATACAGTAATCTATTAATTGTGCTATATCATGTCCAAAATGTATATAGTTTAATTAAAATAATTTACTGCTAAGAAACACTGTCATCTTCCTTCTTTCTCTCTGTAATCGGTGAAATGACTTGACTAGTATCATACAGCTAATAACTGTCAAGTACCTGAGGGCAGATTTGAACTCAGATCATCCTGACTCTAGGACTGCTGGTATTCTAGACACTGTGCCACTTAGCTGCACCTCATCAACTCATTTTTCTTTTACTTGAACACTTAGAAATTATGACAGGATTATTAATTGGCCTAAGTTTAATATTATTGTGTCTCAGGGAATGAGGGAGGCCTGAAGATTGGGAAAGAGACAGCAAATAGCAGGTTAGTAGAACAGTCAGAAAATATTCCAATCCATTAAGTTCACCCTTTTATATGAGTATGGTTTGTGGCACTCTAAAACAATTGCAATTCTAACATCAAAGATCACCAAACACAGGTCACTGTAAGAGATACAATGATAATGAAAAAACTTCTGAATATTGCAAAAATTACAAAAATGTGACAGAGATATAATGTAAGCACATGTTCTTGGAAAAAATGGGACCAATAGACTTGTTCAACAGTAGGGCTGCTACAAATCTTCAATTCGTACAAAATGCAATATTTTCAAAATGAAGCATAATAAAATAAAGTATGCCTGCATGCTAAGTATTTAAGAATGGGCTCTACAGGACCAGGAGATCATTATAAACTTCAACAACAATACTATATGAGGATCAATTCTGATGGATGTAACCATCTTCAGCAATGAGATGAACCAAATCAGTTCCAATAAAGCAGTAATGAACTGAACCAGTTACACCCAGTGAAAGAACTCTAGGAGATAAATATGGACCACTACATAGAATTTCCAATCCCTCTGGTTTTGTCTGCCTGCATTTTGGATTTCCTTCACAGGCTAATTGTACACTATTTCAAAGTCCGATTCTTTTTTGTTCAGCAAAATAACTGTTTGGACATGTATACATATGATGTATTTATACTTTAACATATTTAACATGTATGGGTTAACCTGACATCTGGGGGGGGGGGAGGAGAAAAATTAGAACAAAAGGTTTAGCAATTGTCAATGTTGTAAAATTACCCATGCATATATCTGGTAACTAAAAACTATTAAAAAAAAAAAAAAAGAATGTGCTCTAGAAGTTCTGAACATACATCTAATGTCAGCAAACTGGAGAAAGAAGAAAACTTTTGCTTATCTTGTCTTTTCCTATTGTTCATGATGCTTATAAACTCGCATATACTGTGAACTAACTGATTACATTCCTACTCCCAATCTGAGCTTTATGCAAACAGTCAACATAGATCATTTGAGTCTATTGTTAGACATATTAAATAAAAAGGTTTTAAGTCATTTTATTAGATCTCTTGACACTACATGGATCTATATCAAATTGGATGTGTGGATCAGAAGAAAGAATACATTTCAAAAATAAGTTGACCTTCTCCAATAGATAAATGGATAATGGTTATGAACAAGTAGATTTCCAAAGAAGGTTATTAACCTATCAACAACCACAGCAAAGATTATTTGAGACTGTGAATAATAGGAGAAATGAAAATTAAAAATAACTCAGGATCTATCTTATATCTTTGAAGCAGGAGAGATGATAAAGTCAGTAGTGGATGGGATTATCAGGAAGACTAATACACTATTGAGTGTCTAAATTCTGGGAAACAATTTGTAATTTTTTTGAGAAATTTTGTCACATTGTTCTTATTCTTAGATCCACTGATCCTACTATAAGATGTATTCCACAGAAATCAAAGCCAAAGGTAAAATGAATGTCTTTCAATTGAAGTTACAAGTTATAGTATGTGAACATGATGTAATATTGCTATTACATACATGCTAATAGATATTGTCAGACATATTGACATATTGTCATTTGGTTAGTTTTGCGTAAATGTTTTTCTTTTCTTTTCTTTTTTGTTTTGTTTGTTTGTTTGTTTTTACAGCAACAATAATGCTTTTTCAATGGACAATTGATTATTAATACTTACTGACACTTCTCTAAGCTAGGAAAACTAGGAGAGGCCTGCAGGGACAGTACCCATATATGAAGTCCTTTAGTTTTTCAGAGTAAGTACCTTTGAAAGTCGTATTATCCCTAGAAAGATGCCTGAAAATAAATTTAATGAAAAGATAGAAACTGACCAATGAAGGACAATGTGTGGTAGTATAGTGAATAGAATAGTTAGTCTAGAATCAGGAAACCTGATACCTTAGATACTTACTAGCTCTGTGGCAAGCCATGTAACCATTCTTTGTATTTCCTTTACTGTAAAATGAGGAAAATAATAACATCTACTTTCCAGGATTTATTTTTTTTTTATTTTCCCCCTTTTTTTTTCTTTCTCTCCTTCCCTCTCTCCCTCCCTACTTTCTTATCTTTCTTCCTTCTTTCTTTCCTTCTATTATTTTCTCCAGGTTTTATTTTGACAAAATTGCTTATTTGAGAAGACAAGCACTTATTGTTACAACCTACAAATGTAGATTTCTTTTTTCTTCTTCTTTGGCTCTCTCCTCCCACCCCCTTTTTTACTGGAATTTAGCAGGAAAGAAGGAGTTTTCAGATATTCTGGTAGACATTTACAGTATAAATCACATTTATGCAAACAGGACTAATATAGCAAATGCATTCTCATTTATGAATAAGATAAACCACTAAGTACATATCATTAATAAAGACATATGAAACCTTTCACATTATGTCAAATTATTAGAATTAAGAGGCCTAAGAAAGAAAGGGCAATTCAATATGGCTCGAATTTGCTAAGCAATCATTACACTTGTGTGTGATAATTGAAATTTGCTTTGCAATAATTTCATTAAAAATTCATAACTATTCCTGTATTTCATTTTCTCTTTTTAGGGAGGAGTTAAATTGTGCCTGGAATGGATGTTCAACATGTGTGTACATTGATGGCAGAAACACTGAAAACAGGAGAAGAGTGAGAAATATGAAGAAAAGTTTTATCAGAAGTTGTTTTTATTTTCAAAAAAGGAATAACTGGAATCCATATATTTCCACTAAACTAGAAATGTTTTTTTTTTTTTTTTTTTTTTTTCCCCCAGTGTGTTATTTAAGGTACAAATTTCACTGATCCATTCTCTGCTTTCAATCAGTCATTCCTTGGCTCTGAATCACACTAATTTGTTCCTTATTTCCTAAACTAACAACCATATAAAGCATTCTCATTCTTAATTCTTTGAGGCATTGTCGTATTACAAGTACTTGAGTCCCTGAATCTCATTGTAGGCAGCAAGAAATGTTTAGGCTGATTACTGCTCAGGTTTAAATGGAAAATTAAATGGTTAAAAGAGGTTCATAATTTAAACTCTGTTATATCTGTATATGTATAATATTGTGTACATGTGAATATATAAATAAATATGCATATATATATTTATCTGTTACAAATAACAGCATATTAATAAAGTAGTTATATTTGTTTCCAGAGATCCCTAGTGTTTTTTTTTCCTTCCATAATTTTTACAGAGGATGTTCAAAGGTATTCTCTTCCTTAGAAAACTGAGGTATTCATTATCACCATCTAATGCTTAATCACAATTTCAAATGAGATATTCTTCCTGTTAAGAAAATTGAATCTTTATCGCCATGTACTTGGTTCCATCCTGTTTTAGTGAAGGGTAGGAAAAGATAAACTCCTTTTCTTTGGGAAAAGGTAAGCTCCCTGAGAGCAGACTGTTTATTTTTAGTTTTTATTTCCAATATCCATGATATGCTTAAGAAATGCTTATTTGAAGGGAGGATTCTGGGAAGATGACAGAGTAGGTTGGTAAATTTCAAGCTCTCCTGATTTCCCAAATAGAACAAATTTGTGCCTCAGGGTGAACATAGACTCTGGAAATATCAAAAAAAAACTTGGGGTACATCAGGGATCCTCCTAACACAATCTGAGAAGATTTGAAGAAAGGCTGGAGAAGATCTGAAGAAAGACCCAGGCTGGGATAAACTCCTATGAAGTGCAAACACTTCCAAGCTAGTTCCACAGAAATACCCAGTAGGGAGTCCTGGAATGAGCTGGTTGTTTCTGGAGCCTCAGCAGCAACTACAGAAGCTTTCACCTCCTGGACTGTTCTCTGGGAAAACTGAGGGAACCTTGAATTATTAGGAATACCAGGCCCAGCTTTGTTTCAGAGACATGGCCCTGGGTGAGAAGGAGTCAGCACCTGGTGAGTGCAGAGGTAGTGGGGCAGAGACACTGCTGGCTGTCAGCACTTGTAAGACGGGACAGTTTTTGGTTTGGGGTTCCTGTACAGAGAAGAGAGATGGGAGAAGCTATGAGAAGCCAGAGATACCATTCCCCTCACCTCAAGATTAGAGTTACTTACCGGATATTAAAAAAAAAAAAATGAGTAAGCAAAGAAGAAAGAACCTTACCATAAAAACATACTAAGGCAACAAGGAAGACCTAGGTTCATCTTCAGAGGAAGACAATGAAGTAAAAGAAGCTTTCACCCCAAAGAGTAGTGTGAAATAGTTTCTTTCCCAGAGTGAATTTAGCAAAGAATTCAAAAAAGAATTTAGAAGTCAAATGAGAAGGGTAGCTAGATAGTGTAGTGGATAGAGTTCTGGTCCTGAAGTCAGAAGGATCTGAGTTCAAATCAGACACTTAATGCATCCTAGCTGTGTAACCCTAGGCAAGTCACTTAACCTCAATTGCCTCAGGAAAAAAAAATTAAATTAAAAAAGGTCAAATGAGAGACATTGAGGAAAAACCATATATATATATATATATATATATATATATATATATATATATATATATATATATATATATATATATATATACACATATATATATATACATACATACACACACACATATATATATATGTATATATATACATTTATATATATATATATATATATAAACTATCCAAGAATAACAAGAAGATAATAGAAAAAAATAATTAACTAGAAAAGCAGATAGAATTTCAAAGATGAAAATAACTCTTTGAAAATTAGAATTGGACAAGAAGTTAGTGAAACTAAGAGAGACCAGTTAATAATAAAACAGATTAAAAGGAATGAAAATAATAGAACAGAATGTGAAATATAAGAAAAATGATGATCAGATCAAGAAGGAAAAAATAAGGATAATTGGACTGCCTGCAAGTTATGCCCCCCAAAAAGGACCTTGACACCATAATGCAAAAAATAATCCAAGAAAATTGTCCTGGAGTGATAGAACATGAGGAGAAAGTAGAAACAGAAAAAAATCCACCATCACCTCCATGAGATCTTTTGTGGAAAACATATAGGAATATTACTGCTAAATTTTGAAACTCCCAGATCAAAGAGAACAATTTGCCAGGAACAAGGGAAAAAGGTCAAATACATTGGAATTACAATTAGAATCATACAGGACTTATCAGCAACTACAATAAAAGATTATAGGTTCTGGAATATTATTTGTTGACAATCAAAAGAAGTTGGTTTGTGACCAAAAATATCATATCCAGCAATATTATCTATAATATTGAACGAGGAAAAAATGGACATTCAATGAACTTGCAGATTTCCAGGACTTTCTATCAACCAAACCCAAACTTAACATTACATTTAACATATAAGAGCCAAAATCAAAGAGAAATTTCCAGGAACACAACATAAATTGTTTGTTTTTTTTAACATGAGAAATTTGTATCATATTTAATATTGACATCAGCAATGCTACACTCAAAGGAAAGATTGAAGTAGAGGTAAGGCAAAAATAGTAATTATATCACAAATGAGTTGCAGAGACAAAGACATTAGAGGGGGGAAGAGGGCTGTTGGTTCTGAAAACCTTCTCACATTGGGAATCAGTTAAATAGGCAGCACTACATATATATTACAAAGGATATAGCACCCTCCAAAATCTATAAATAAGTAAGTGGAAAGGAATGGGTGAATAGGGAAGCAAAAGGTGAGGGAAAAAGATGAGGGAAGGATCCATGGGCTGGGGGAGGTTAAGTAATAGGAAGGCAAGTTAGGAGCAGATTTAAAGCAAAGGGTCAGCAGGGATAGAAAAGATGTATGTATATCTATGAGTGAGGGTATGTATGTGAATGTATTTGTATGTATGTGTGTGTGAATATATATATTTTATATATATATATATATACACACACATAGACATATACACATATGTATATATAAACAAATCCTTTCTTAACTATAATTTGCTTGAGTTGGGGAGGATGAAAGGGGAGTAATGAATAAAGTAAAATGGGCAGCAGAGGACAAAAGAACAATTTACAAGGAAGTAAATAAAAGATGGGCACTCCAATATAATTTCTTCTAGTATTTATTGTTATGTATTTTGAATCCTCCCTAATGTTCTGCTGGGCACATGACAATGTTTTCTTTTGTTTTGTTTCATTTTGTTTTTTATTCCTTTTCTCTTTTTCTTTTTTCTTATTCTGATACCTTAAATAAGATAAATTTAGAAAACAAATGCTTGTTGAATTGAATTGAGTCCTATAGTAATTTCTCCCAACTGATATATATATATATATATATATATATACATACACACATATACATAGATATATTTATTTACTTCAAATACATACATTCAAAGGCATTTTATTTCTCTCTTCCTTCCACTTTACCCTTCCAATCACTGACTAGACTTAATCCAACTTTCATGGCTCTTTATTTTCATCATGTATACCTCTTTAGAATTCCTGCCTTCTTTCAACATTTAGCCTACATTCTGTCTTCTCCAAGACTTTTTTCCAGTCCCCCAGCTATTACTGCTTTCCCTTTTAAACCTATTTCCAACTACTGTATTATGTATTTATCTTGAATGTACTCATTTATCTACTTTTTCCCCATATTAGAATTTAAGTGCTTTGAGGAAAGGGACTACTTAGCTTTTTCTTTTTATCCCCAAAATTTGCTTAAATCTCATGAATTGGACAGCACTTTGACAAATGCTTGCTGATTAATAAATTGATTTATATTCCAAAATCCCTTATGCTTTGCTCTTGCAGGAAACTGTCTTCTGCTGCTGTTGTTGTTGTTTAAATCTCTGTGCTTTGCTCAGGTTCTTTCTTTTATAGGGATTAGATATGTCCCTAATTCCATAGATTCTATTACTAGCCATTCTTCAAAGTTCACTTGTGCTATAAATCTTTCCCTGATTCTCCTTATGAAAAATAATCTCTCACCCTCAGCCCCTTTTTTTGCCCTTATATACTTTTTTTTTCATAAAATGACACTAATGAAACTTTGAACTTATACTATAGGTTTGTGGAGAGGAAAACTCTATATAAATCTTAACACGCTCTGGAAAGTTAGTTATTATTTTTTATTTTCTTCTTATATCTTTCGCACAATTGTTTATTCTAGCTGCGGCCCTCATTTATTCCTTTCTGTTAAGTGTCAGGATACCTAAAAACTTGTGTTGGAGCTTGTCACTTTCCTCTTTAGCACTCAGAATTACAGAATGTGAGCTTTGGGAAGGATCTCAGTGGCCATCTACTCTCACTCAAGCAGTATAACATTATGTCTATCTTCTGATTGAGATTTTCAAGGCAGGAAAAGTCACCAAGTCACCATAAAAGTATTCCATTTTAAGACATCTCTAACTGTTAGGAAGTTTATTTTATTCCTAACTTCAAATTTAAATTCATTTCCTTATTCTTTCAAATGTGCTTGCTTCTCTCAAGAGATAAATGGAAATGAATCAAATCTCATTCCCACTTAATAAAATACATTCATTCACTAGAATCTTATATGACCATTTATTTTTTATGTTCTCATATGTCATGATGTCAAGATCTTTCATCATCTTCTTTTCCTCCTTTGACCTCCAGTTTATCAATACTCTTTTTATGTCCCTAATTGTATATAGTTTAGTATCCAGAATTGAACAACATTACAGATGAGCTCTGATAAGACAAAATACAATGAAATTATTACCTCTCGGTTCATGAAAGCTATGATATCTTGACATAGCCTAAGATTGAGTGAGATTTTCTGGTTTCCATGTAACACTGTTGATTCATGCTGCCCATTAAAACTATCAAATTCTATTCAGAACAACTGTTGTATATTCATACCTACTTCCTCTTATTGTTGGGCAGGTTTTTTTAATTGTATTAAAATGAAAGACTTTATCTTTATCCCTATTGAATTTTTATCTTATTAGATCAAACTCAACTATCTAGCTTGTCAAGAATAAGTTGAACTCTTAAATTTGCCATTCAGTATATTACCTGTCCTTTCTAGTTTTGATTCATTTATAAATTTGTTAGACACAATTTGTTTATACAAATCATTAAAATGACACAAGTCCAAGCAAAATATTTTATATATTCCACGATACATCTATTATGTTAACGCTGTTATAACATTTGATACTGGCCATTCAAATACTTTTGACTCTATCTGATTACTGTATCAACTAATCCAAATCTCTCAATCTTCTACACAAGAATCATTTGCAATACAATAACATGAGCTCATTCCCTTGAGGACCTTTTTCATCCAGCTGGTTTCAACCACCATTTACACTAATGATATCCTACTTACAGCAATCATCCTTTTTCTGGATCCATAAATCTAGTTGTCTATAGAGCAACTGTAATTGAGTAACCCAGAGATACATAATTTTATAAGGCAAAAATAATTCATTATCTATTTCACTAAACATTTGTAATTTCTTAGTTTTTTTTCCTAATTCTTCTAAAGTCATTCCTTTCCTTTCCTTTTGGTCTTCCTAGATTAATGTTAAACTCATGTCCTTACAATTTGTTTTCCCTACTGGTTAGGATGATGATCTTAGAGTAGAGAGATTTTTCCCCTGGCACTTATTGCATGACCACATATAAACCAATAAACCTTATTTTACCTAGGAGACTCCAGTAACATCATAGACCTATTCAATCATTTAACTTCAGTTTACCTCAAATCCCTCTCTCTAAAGTGGGGATAATAATGACACCTACCAACTAGGATTATGAGAATAAAATGAGAAAATATATGTAAAATACCTAACTCAGTGCCTGGCACATTAGGGGCACTTAGCAAATATACCTGTTATTGTTTTTTTTTTTTTCTTTCCTTGGGGATTAGGAATTGATTTCATGCAAGCAGGGATCACACTTATCTTGATGGAAAGTCTCTTTGATTTTTTAGCTAAGGCCTCTGGAAGTCCTGAATCAGGTAATAAATATCTTGAGCAATTCACACTGGATGTGGACACTCCCAACACTTTCTGGAGTCTTATGCTTGTCAGCACTGCAAGACTATTTATAAGAAGCATGCTTAACAATAATATGGGTGATAAATGATGTAGATGAATATCCATCAAACAAGATACAATTCCTAAGTACAAATAGATTTCAACCAAGTGTGGATATCTAATCTATAAGACTCCATTGTAATAAAAAGAGGGTGAAAAATTCATGAAATTGAAGGGGCTTTAACAAAATCTGGAAATATGAAAATAGTTTCCAAGAGCTGAATCACAAATTCAATGGCAAGTCAGCTGGAGTAAGTAAGGGGTGAGGAAGGATAAAATGTCTAGTTTTTATGGAGCTAGATAAGCAAAAATGTTAAACGTGAGTGACATGCCAAGTAATGGATGAAGGAAAAAAGACCAAATCAAACCAGACAAATAAAGAGAGAATCTGGATTTAAGGAGACCAAATCAAAACAGTTCATGAGTTACAGAGAGGAATAAAAAACTGACTCACTGTGTAGTCAAGGAGTTGAATGATAAAAATTGATTGTATACAATCTTTTTTGACATAATATTGTAATATGTTGTATATGAACCCTTTTGGGTTCAAGATATATTTAAGGAATGACTAAGGAAATAATATTTGAGTGATGATCACACTAGCAAAATAAGGACAGAGCTAGAGTTTATAATGTGTGTGTGTATGTGTGTTTATGTGTGTGTATATGTGTTTATAACAAGGGAGATTATTCTTCTCCAGAATCAGTGTGGTTTGATTTAGTTAATCATTACTTTATTATCGTCCCCTCACTTGCTCATAAATGCAATAATCTAATTTTCTCACATTATAAAACACAACTTTTTTGTTTTTATTTTATCTATTTTAAATTTTATTTTAAGCTAAATAAATTAAGGGGGGAAACATTGACATATTTACAGCAGGAGTCAAAATAAAAAGTAACAAATTCCCATTCCAATAAAGTCTATATAATAAATCCAGTATATTTTGTTCAGAGCTGTCTATATTTTATTTGCTTCCATGTAAATTTTCTTTTGCTTTCTTCTGTGCTCTTTGTTAGTTTATCTCCCCCTCCCTTTTCCCACCTTAAGAAGGCTACAAATAAGTATAAGAATATCCATATATGTATATATATATATATATATATGTATATATATATATAATACACACACATATACACAAAGGTCTGTAATATATATATACATATATATATATATACACAGATATATGTATACATATCCATATCCATGTATACATATCCATATACCTACATATGTATATATGTAAGATCATGCTTTGCTTATTTCCACTTGTCTTCTGTTTCTCTGAAAGTAGATATCATCATCCTTCATAAGTCCAAGTCTTTCCATATTTTTCTAAATCCTCCAGCTCATCATTTCCTATATTACTCTGAACACATAATTCTAAATGATATACTTCTAAGTTGGTACTTATTTTACACCCCCAGTTATATATTTAGAGATTTGGTAACAAAACACAAGGTTCAGTGGTATAATCATTTGAAACAAAATTTAGAATTAAATGAGTAAATTGGCTAAATCGTTAGTACATTTTGATTCAGAGATTCTAATATTAGGCTGATATCCTAAATAGATAAACATAAGAAAAAAATTCCAATATACCCCACAATACTTATGGAAGCACTTTTTGTGCTTCTAAATAACTAGAAACACAATAGATCTCCATTCATGGGAAATGGATAAACATTTTATGGGAGATGGTAATACATAATATTACCATTGTGTAAAAAATTTTTCAAATATTGAGAAGCAATGAATGAGACAGCAAGGTAGCATAGTAGATACAATACTGGACATGGAGTCAGGAAGACTGGAGTTCAAATCCAGACTCAAATACTTACAAGCTGTATTATCCTATATAAGATTCTTAGGCTCTGAATTTCTTTTTCCTCAATTATAAAATAGATATAACAATAGTTCCTATATTCCAAGGTTGTAAAGTTTCAATGAGATAATATTATAAAGTACTATTCTCTTGGTTGATGGAAGTTTATCCAGGGATTATTAATCACTTACCCAAATTTTGTAGATACATAACACCATTTTCATCTTCCAAACAGATTTCCATTTCTATTCAAAAATGGGGTCAGCCTCATGGATTTTTCTTTTCTTTTAGAAATTAAGATGTTTTCAACATTGACCCTTTCAAAACCTTGTGTTCCAAATGTATTTTCCTCCATTCCCTGACTCCCTCCCCTACATGGCAAGTAATTCAATATGTGTTAAATGTGTGTAATTCTTTTATACAGATGTCCACAGTTATCATGCTGAACACACACAAAAAAAATCAGATCAAAAAGAAAAAAATGAGAAAGAAAACAAAAGCAAGCAAACAACAACCAAAAAAGTGAAAATAATATGTTCTGATCCATACTCATTTCCAGTAGTCCTCTCTCTGGGTGCAGATGGCTCTCTCCATTACAAGACAATTGAAACTAGCCTGAATAGCTTTGCTATTGAAAAAAGCCATCCCATCAGAATTGATCATTGTATAATCTTGTTGCTGTGTACAATGTTCTCTTGGTTCTACTCACTTCACTTAGCATCAGTTCATGTAAGTCTCTCCAGGCCTTTCTGCAATCATCCTCATGGTTGCTTTTTATAGAAAAATAATATTCCATAATATCCATATACCATAATTTATTCAACCATTTTCCAACTAATGGGTATCTGCTTAGTTTTCAGTTCCTTGCCACAAAAAAGGGCTACTATAAACATTTTTGGACGTGTGGGTCCTCTTCCCTTTTTATGATCTCTTTGGAAAACAGACTCAATAGAGACACTGCTGGATCAATGGGTATGTATAGATTGATAGCCCTTTGTGCATACTTTTCATAGTCTCAATTTTTCAGAAGCCTGTGCCAGCATCAACATTTAGGTCCAGATGATTGGCAAAGCTTGTTAATTCATCTTTCTTCCAATGGTCCATTGACTCCATTTCCTTGGGCAAAAATTGCCAAGATTATAGAAATTACTTCAGCCTGCTCCACAGTATCTTTTTTGGAAGGGGATAGTTAGGATGCATAACACCAAATCTAACCTTGAATCGTGCTCATAAACTTTCAGTGTGTCCCTATTACCTATAGAATAAAACATAAACTCCTTAGATTTGAATTTAAGGTTCATATCATCCAAGTCCAACTCACCTTGATTCAGGTCCTTCTTCCTCTACAAATACGTCCCTGATTCCTCCAAAAGAAAAGTGTTATTTTCCTCTTTAACATTCCTAAATCACTTATTTATTGATATTTACTTTGTTCCTTTCATAGCCTATCTCATCATACTTATTTGTGTATGTTTCATATCTAACTACTGGAGCATACTGACCTATTGAATATAACATTGTTTTTCATCTTTCTACTGTAGTGAGTAAATATTTGAATATTGTAGATGATATTGAATGATTCTGTTGCAGTAGTCTAGGTGAGGAAGAATTGAATTAAGATGATGGCCATGTGAGCAATAAGATAGACTAATAGCACTACTATTATAATGATAATTAACTATTTTCTCCCTTTTAAATAAAGACATATTAATGAGATTTTCTTATTTTTATAAAATCACATATAAATTTTTAAAGTCTCTGAATAAAACATTTGATATTTAAGAAATAAAATAAAGCAATAAAAATAATAGGAACAGCTATTTTCTACAGGTGAGTAAGAGAGGTGATTTGCCCTATCTTTTCAGAAACAGATCTAGCATTTTTATTGCTGACAAGGATCATGTTTTCCTAGTGCTGAAAATAGTTTAAATGATATTGTTATTATTACTTAGTGCTCTGCTATGTGAAACTGGTTATGATTTAAATTCACTGAATGTCTCATACTATATTCAAGTATTTTGGTCTCAGTGTAATATAAAATGCATTTTGTCAAGGATATTCTCTCCTATTAAAAAATTGCATGTTTTAAGGACAATTTAAAGCATATGTTTGTAATTTATTTACAATTAACTTATTAAAATGTTTATTTGGAAGATTCTTTTGAAGTCAAAGGAGCCTTTAGAATCTGATTTACAAGTCATTTTAAACCTTTTATGTCAGGAAAAGGAAGTATCTTTCTGCTAAAAGCAAACCAACTAACTAAAACTTCCCAAGTTCGAGCTTTTCTTTAAAAAAACTTGGGACCATGAGTTTTTTGGAGCATTCTAAATGTAAAGTATTCTTATTCCAATTCTATTCCTTAGGCATCAGACCATGCTTGGGAATTGATGACCTGAATACAAATCTAGATGTAAACTGTATCTTTGTTATTCAAGAGATTTATTCCTGAGACACTGAAGAATGAATAAGTAAATTCAAAAAATGAACATTATGGAAGCACAACTCAAAAGTCTTTCTTTTAACCCCCAATTAACAAATCATTTACTGAGAAAATATACATTTTTCATCTATTTCTTCAAAAAAAGTTATAATAATACTAGTAATAAAGCATTGCATAGAGATAGGTTATTTAGAGATGCTGTTTTATAAACAAACAAAACAGTCAACAGAGAGTATGATATAGTTAATAAATTGTCATTCTGAAGTCAAAGTAGTCAGGTCACCAGAGAATCAACTGTGTGGGTAATTGGATAAAGGAGGACTGTTGAAGTTACACTGAAGTCAATAAAATAATGTACTATCAACTACGATAACCTGAACACAAAACAGCAGAGATGAACTGAATGGCCATGAATCTATTTTTAAAAAACCCTAAATCTAAATGATGAGTTATGATGTGTCAGGAACATTAAAAATGCATGTAGCTGTTAAAATTTCAGACATAATTGTTTTGTGACCTTTATTATCTCCATCAAAGAATTTACTTTATATTTATAGACATTGTACCTGTGAATATTTTAGCCATACCATGCATAGCTTAAAAAAATAAAGTAAAATAAGAAATACTGTGCTGTGCTGTAGGCACCATTTTGTGTTCCTGAATGAGGAATTGTAGTAAATATTTCCTCTAAGCTGTCAGTGTCGCTTCACACGTGATCAAACCATGTATGCAGTTGCCTTAGGTTGGATCAAAGGGTGCATTCATGCAGCAAGTGATTGACTTTCTACACGATTGTTTACTCTGGTGGCAAAGCCACAAATGGTGAATATGATTGTAGATTTCCCACATCAGAGCTCTCAAACTCAAGGGCCTGGTGGCAAAAATCAAGCTGTGTGCAGCCCCCCAAGGTATATTATACAGTCCAATGTCTCTTCATTCAGGCAAATATGTCTTTGGATTGACAAATCTTTGTAGAAAAAAACCCAAAAATTTGAACAGAAGGAGCAAAAACATAAGTGCTATTAACTTAAAGGATTGTAGTTTTTAGAGCTGCAAGGCACCTGAGAAATCACCTCTTCCAACTTCTTTATTTTAAAGATAAGGAACTTTAAAGATAAGAGCATAGAGGGCAAGTAATTTACCTAAAAGTATACATGGTACATGGGGGAAAAAAGACAAAATTTGAACAACATGAAATTATAATGTACATCAACTTTGTGTGTGTGTGTGTGTGTGTGTGTGTGTGTGTGTGTGTGTGTGTGTGTGTGTACTCCCTAAACTGGGTTTTCATTGTACTGGAAAATTTATTTTAAAAAGTAGATTTAAGGGGAAAAAGTCTTGCAAAAATTAGGAAACATAGCAATTGAATTTTACTTTTCTCCTTTTAGCATACTGCTTTGAGATAAAGGTACAGAAAACTGATTTGAAAAACTGCAGGATCATTTATAAGATGATTTGAACTCAGAATATACAAGTTACTAATGAGGAAACTGTTTCCATGTTGGGTGTAAAATGAGCTCTTCAAAGATAAGGGCTTCTGTTATCCATTTCTTTTTACTGGGCTTCCAGACTGGTAGATTATTCAATGTTACAAATTTACTTTACTTACAATATAGCAAAGTATTTGACAACATTTAATATTCTATTCTTAAGGATAACATGGTAAGATATGGTCTAGATCAAAGCTTCTTAAATTGTGAGTCATGACCCAATTATGGCATTGCATAACTGAATGTGGGGGTCATGAAAAATTTGGCAATGGTAAAATGTTTCTGAAAACATTGACCAAAAATAATTCAAAACCAAACATATTAGAGATGTTTCTGGCAGTGTTTGCCTGTGTTGCATTGAATGATTTCGCTGAAGCTTTGGTTCTGAATACACTATTTGTGCACTTTGCACTGTGCATATGTGAATGCTATCAGAAATACCTCAATTTACATTCGAAGTGGAGTTGAATAAAAATTTCTCAGATGAGGAGTCATGAGTGCAAAAATTCAAGAAATCCTGGTTTAGATAATTGTTGCTCTGTGGAGTCAATAATATATAATTATCTGAACACAAAGAATTTTCGTTGATCATTTGATGCTGATTTCAAAATAGATGTCCTTTGAAGTTCCCAGGAACCTTGCTTATCTCTGAAATGTTTAACATGTCTCTCAATTACATAGAACAATTTATGGATATAATTCTTGTCAAACTTGGATATAGCACAGTGCTGCAGTAAATAGCTGATACAGTGGAAGACATTCAAGATTCAAGAAGATCCTGAGAAGACATAAATTGAGCCAATATGAGTAATATCAACTATAACAGGATTTAGACTTAGGTTAAAAAATTAAACTTTTCAAGTAGGTGGACTAGACAGTAGTTTGTCTTTAAAATAGCTGGAAGGTTTGAAAATAAGTAAATAGTATGATAGGGTAGCCAAAAATGTAAATGTGGAGTTAGGCTGCATTAAGAGATGTAGCATGTCCAGAACTAAGGAGATCTTAGTCCTGCTGTTTGGTTCCCTGCTCAGAATACATTTAAAGTATTATATTTAGTTCTGAGTGTTACATTTAATGAAACATTATTTGTAAGCCAGAGAGTTTCATAGGAGAGAAGTTTTGAGAATATGCCCTATGAGTACTGGTGGAAGAGCAATATAATATTTATCATGAAACATAGAAGACTTTAGATAAATAAGATAGCTATCTTTTATTACTTGAAATTCTGTCTTGTGAATGTGAGATCCAAATTGTTCTGCTGATGGAAACAACTAAGAATTATAAAGAAGAATATTTAATTTCAAAGTAAGGTAAATTGTATTATTAGAATTACCCCAAAGTGAAATTGGCTGCTTTTAAAGGAAGTGGGCTCTCTTGTCAGAGATCTTAAAATATTTAAGATTGGAGAACTATTTGACAAGTTTGATATACAGAGTTTAATTGGCTCCTCAGATTTTTTTTCCAAGAGAGTTTACATTCCCCTAAAACACAGATACTTGATAGAAATTTACTAAACACTTTATTTTTACTTTTTAAATAACCATGACAGTTATCCCTTGAAAGTAAGTTGCTGTAACTGTAACTAAGTGCATAAATTTATAAATAAATTTACACAACTTATATGTGTGTAAATGTGCATATATATGTTAGAGAGATACATTTATATATATATATATATATATATATATATATATATATGTATGTGTGTATGCATACGTATACACATATTCATACACTTGATATGCAGATGTAACAAAACTAAACTTATTGAGGGAAGAGATTGTCTTATTTGTAAATAATTCAATAAGCATTTGTTAAGCACCACTATGTTCTAATAGATAACTTATTATGTCAATTGCATACAATTTGATTAAACTATCTTGTGGGTAAAAGTATATAATTCTAGCTAAAGGAGTTTGAAGTAGAAAATACAAAACTTTGATATGAAATATCTAAAAGTCACTTATGTAATTATATAAGTGATGTTGTAATTACTGAATCTCAAAACTTCAAGAATTTTTAATCATTTTGCATAAATAATTCTTCCCTTGGCGTAAAGTGATGTTCTCCATTACACAGGTAAAAGACTTCCTGAGTTCTTTGTTTAAAAATTGACTGGATGGTTACAATTAATATAAGCTTATTTCTCTGAATTTCTCTAAGTTTAAAGATTTCTTAAATTAGTAAGACCTGCTAAACTTTGTGCTGGGTTAGCATAGAGAATCTCAGGTTGTCTTCACATTGTATCAAGGCATCACAGTAATATTTGAATGGAGGACCCCACTACAATCAGGGATTAATTAAACCAACTTAGTTGCATGTTATCAGTTCAAGGCATACTTGAATCTGATTACTAGTTCTATCCCTTAAAGAAGGAAATGGTGGAAAGTGGGAGGCATGGAGATAAAATGTGGTCACATTCAAAAAAGGAGTAGAAAGCACAGGGGATACAGTGATATAGATTTGTGAATATAAACTCAAATGCATATCACTCAAAATTTCCTACTATTGCCTTAAAAAAAAACCTCAATTTTTACAATATAGTAGAAGTACCATTATAGTACTTCTCCTCATATTTTCTAAAGTCTATTCATTTACAGACAATCCAGAATTCAAAAGTCCTATATTCATGATTTTATCAAAAAATTGGTATTAATTGATTAAGATCACATCTGTAGTACTATACATATGACCAAAGAAAAATGTAATTAATTGGTTGTCCAGAAAAATATCCAGCAATTTGAGTGCTTTTGATAACAAACTAGACTGATTTTTTTAGAATGCATAGATAAAGATAATAAAGCTTTTATTGGTCAAAAAACAAAATCATTGATTTAGATTTCCTATTTCTGTCTTTTGGGCAATATAAAAATGAAGAAAAAACTACATAAAATCCTCACTACATCTAGAAATGTTAACCTTACAAATAATATCAAGGTTGGGAATCATGAGCAATTTTAATAATTTATTTTCCTCCTAAGAGATCAACTACATATTTAGGGATGCCAAGTTAGTTATATAGAACTACATATTTAGGGATGCCAAGTTAGAATACTGAATGAAACAGGAATTCTACAAGACATTATAAGTACTCCCACAAGAGGAAAGTTAACCAAGATTGTTGAAAGACTTCATAAAAAGAAACCTGTTTGAAATGATTACCTAAAAGTAAAGGATCTTTTCCCAATATCTAGCTATTTCTCTACTTATATATATATAAAGTTAGATTTAAAGCTGAAAAAGAGTTCTCAAGGCCATGTTGCCCAATTTTCTTCATTTAAGAAAAGAAAAAAGTGTGACAAGGAAATTGAAATGTGATTAGAGTCACACAGAAAATAAAAAATCAGAGGTGCAATTTGAACCCTTGTACTCTGAATACATAATATTTTCCCCCTATTTCATGTTAAGAGGCATATTGCATACATGTAGGCAGATATATATACACAGTACATACTTACATTGAACTAATGAGTCAATCTTCTCATCCCATTTCAATAAACAGATGCTATTTAATTTATACCTTAATCAAGTGAAAACAATTCTGTTGAATCAATACATTAAAGACCTTAGAGCAGGTGGGAAAAGCCCTTGATCAATTTCTACATTCTTGAAAGCCACTGGATGAAATAGAGCAAGATTGAATGATTCCTTGAGATCTGGTCATTTATTGTGAATTTTGCAAAAATAGCAAACCAAAATGTAACCTAAAGTCTTGAATGTCTGGCAGTGAAAAGAAGACTCATTCCAGTCCTAAAATGTAATCATTTTTTGTTTGGGAGGATGTGTAAACACCTAACTTTCTTTTTTTTAGCTCCTGCAATTTAGTATTTATTTTTTAAATAATACCTTTTTATTTTCAAAACATATGCAAAGATAGTTTTCAGCATTCACCCTTTAAAACCTTGTGTTCCAAATTTTTCTCCCTTTCTTCTCCTTACCCCCTCCCTTAAACAGCAAATAATTCAATACACCCAATATCATTTTCAACCTAAATCTTCTTCTTACCTTTTTTTACTGAAGAAAATTCTTGTGAAGTTTAGAATATGGGAGAATTTTAGACTTCTAAATCTTTAGACTCAATCCTAGAAATGTCTCTGGAATAGCTAACAAAGTATCTACATTGAAGAATAGCAGCTTTGTTAACTTTATGAAAAAACTAGCAGGAAAGCAACAGCAAGTCTAAGGGGAAATTTCCTAAGTAAATCATGAAGGAAAGAATTGTAAATGATTCCTTTGTTTTATCAGATCTAGGCTTCAGCATGTTCCCCTTGCTTATGGACAAGAATTAATAAATTTGTATTTGTTAAATGCTTACTATGCCTAGACAAAGTATTAAGTAAACATTATGAATATAAAGAAAGGGAATAAAAACAGTTCCTGCCCTCAGAGTGTTCACAATTTAATTTGGGGAGACTACATGGAAAAATGATGTACATGCAAAGTATATACAGTATAAATGGGAAGTAATTTCAGAGGAAGAACCTATTATTCAGAAGATACAGAAAAGACCTCTTGCAGAAATTGGGATTTGAAGTGAATTTTGAAGGAATTCAGAACATGGAACTGATGATGAAGAAAATAGTTTCATGAGGAAAATCCAATAAAAAGGTAAGCAATAGATAGTGGATCTGCCATATTGAGGAACAGCAAAAAGGCCAATGTCATTGGATCCATAAAAGAATATGTATGTATATGTGTGTGTGTGTGTGTGTGTGTGTGTGTGTGTGTATATAACTAAATAACCTAAATGCATATAGATAGATAGATAGATAACCTAAAGACAATTCATGTTCAAAATGTCCAAAATTGAAACTATCTTTCCACAAAACCTTTCCCCCCTTTTTGTTATTGACTTGCTACTGTCAAGGGTTCCACCATTGTTCCAGTCATGCTTGAAAATTTCTTTCCATCACAAAAGCCCTTTTTTTTTCATTTGGTATGACCAAGCTTTTATGCTATTTGTCTCCCACATGAAGAATATTCCCTTCTCAAAATATACCTTTGAATCCCTGGCTTTCTTCATGACTGTTAAAACATTAGCTTCTTCAAGAAGCCTTTCCCAGTCCTTCCAGCAGCAAATGACTGTTCTTTTGTGATGATCTTATATCTATTTTGTATGCATAGTTTATATACCTAATGTCATCCATATTATCTCCCTCATTGGAAAATAAGCTCATTGAGAATTTTTTTTTAAAACTCTTTTCCCCTCAATTGTTTGTTTTGCTTTTTTCCATGTATACCAAGTCATTACCACTGGTTTACTGCTTGGAATATAGTAAGCACTTAATAAATGTTTGTTGTTCAATTGATTGACCTGTATAGTTCTATATTTCCCAGATTGTTAGCAAATTATGATAGATCTAAAATCATTGAATATTCATTCATTCAAAGAATAAATATTTCCCTCTACACACACATTGATAGATGAATGTATAGATGATAAAAACACAAATATGTGTAAATAAAATTCAATGTGAATATATATGTAAATATTCCTTTATGAAATCTAAGTTTGGAATTAATTGTCAATTTTTTCACCTTGCTTTTTAAATTATATTTTGATCCATTTTACATAGAAAATAATTCTAGGAAACTGCTATATGACATCCCCCAAATCCCCTGAGTTCTCTTATGAGTCATTATTCTCAAAAAGAGAAATTCAACCTTTTACAAATAAATTATAATCTCAATGAGATTTGAACTTATTTTACAAATCAGAACTAAAAATTCAACTGGATTTTAACCTTGGTGAAACATGTTCTTCCATCTTTAACTGTCATTTGATTGGAATATATGATGAAGCAAGTCTCTTGGGCATGCTATATTGTTAGAGAAAAGAAAGCCTCAAAAGCAATGATCAAGTTATTCAAATTTATACAGGGACAGTTTTAATATACATAGAAATGTCAGGTTTTTGAAATTGTTCACACTTTTAAAAAAAGTCAATTTAAATCTTTTATTTTTTAACTTCACAAATATTTTCTCCCTTCATAATCTTGCCTTGTTTTGTCTTTGCTTCTGAGGCAGTAGATGAATAATACAGAAGATGGACACAACATCCTATCTTCTTTATTTCTTTTATATGTTCTAAGATGCCTTCTTGTTTATAAAAAAAGGAGAATATTATTTTCAGGTAATTACAAAGAAAAGCTTCATAACTGGCCTAACTTATCTAAAATACAGGTCTGTGTTTTGCAATGTTCAAGTCACCAAAATAAAAAAATAGACTTTATATGAGCTCTTGATGCAAAGCAGTATTAAAGCCATATGTTCAGCAAACACAAATGAGATAAATGCTGTTACTACTATATTTTTAAAAATAAATTCTTTTATAAATAATTGTGCTTTATACTATGAAGTAGACTTAAAAGAAATATCAGGGATAACTCAAACTGTCAGCATATGCTCTATCATATAACCTGAGTATACAACAGTTTATGATTTTATGTGCATGTGTGAGTGTGTGTGTGTGTGTATGCACACATACAAAAGTCAGAATGAGAGAGGAAAAGGCAAAGACAGAGAGATATAGTCAAGCATAAGTCCAGACAAAAAAGACAGACAGAAAGATAGATAGAGAGATATACCAGAGACAGACACACATACAGAAATTAAAGGGGTAGCAAAGAGAGCAATGGAGCCATATCAACTCCAAAAATATTTAAGGAAACTGTGGGAATTCATTAAAAGAGGGAGAAAGAAAAAACAGAAAATAAAAAGAGAAAAATAAAGAGAAAATTATTAAAAGATGTACTTTGTTTTCTTATAAATAATTTCTGATCAAGTTATAATAGCTTAAAGTAATCTCTTCTATACAGTTGTCTAATTCATTTTTGATCCCATATATACACAGAATTTGGATTCTTGAAATAGATAAACTCAGGAAAACATGAATTAAAGGGAAGACAAAATTCAGTTTTGAAGAATTCCAGAATCTTAATAATGCGATCAAAAGACATCTATAATGCTGTGCACATTATAGGAGGAAAGATTCACTGTTCATTGTTTTTATACATGGATAGAATTATTATGCCAAATTTTGATGATAGCATTGATCTGTGGAATACTTGGAGAACACAACAATAGACAAACCAACCATCACAAAGTAGTCATTATAAACCAGTTATATCAAATTGAGAAAAAGCTGAATCACAGTGAAGAGGGAAAGTTGCAAATAATATTGGCTCCTCAAAGAAGAGCAAGTCAGATTTCTAAAGACAAGCATACTGGGTACCTTTTTTTAACAGCCCTTGTGTATAGGGAAAGCTAACAGAGTCAGTAAAAGGAAACATATATATATATATATATATATGGATATATATGGATATATATATATATACATATATATCTATATGTATATATATATGTGTGTGTATATATATATATGTATATATATATTTAACAAAAAAAACTTCTATAACTTTAATATGTATTTTTTGACATTTTTTAAAAATCTTGAGATCTAAATTCTCTCCCTCCTACTCCCTTTATGATCCATAGAGAAGGCAAATAATACATCAATTGTATTTGTGAAGTCATGTAAAACATATTTTTACATTAGCTATATTTCTTATAAAGCAAAAGAAATAAAGAAATTTTAAAAATTATACTTCGCTTTGTAGACAGAGTTGATCAGTTTTCTCTGGAGGTAAATAGCATTTTTTCTAACTTGAAATCTTTTTGATCAGAGTAGCCAAGTATCTCATAGTTGATCATCATTACAATATTAGTTACTATGTCTAATGATCTCCTGGTTTCTTTTCACTTCATTTTGCTTCATTTTTATAGGTCTTGCCATTGTTTTTCTGAAATCATTTCCCTCATCATTTCCTATAGCTCCAATGGTACTGTATCACAATCATATTCCATAATTTATTTAAATATCACCCAACTTTAATTTCCAGTTCTTTGCCACTAAAAATAACTATTGTTAATAATTTTGTATATATAGGTCATTTTTCCTTTTTCCTTTGATCTCTTTGAGAAACAGAAACAATAGTGATATTTCTGGTTCAAAGTATATGCAAAGTTTTAAAATAATTTGGATTTGGCTTCAAATTGCTTTCCAGAATGGTTACTACCTCACCATTGGTTCATTAGTCTACCTCTTTTTCCCCTCATCCCCTCCAACATTAGTCATTCCTAATAGCTGTGAGGTGGTACCTCAGAGTTGTTTTAATTTGCCTTTCTCTAATCAATAGTGATTTAGAGTAAGGCAGTGATTCTTAAAGTGTCTGGTATCCCAAATCCCTTTGACAATTTGGTGTAGCCTATGGAATATTTCTCAGGTGAAAAATTTTTTAAAATTAATAGGATTACAAAGGAAATTATATTGAAAAATATTGGGATATATTTTCAAAATAAAATCACAATCACAGTGCCAAAAATCCTTTCTCTAAAGTATGATCATTTTTCTTCCCATTTTCCTTATTGCTTCTACTTAATGTAGTATACAGTGTTTTAAAATAAAATGTTTTACTAAAATTAACCTTGTCTGATAATTTCACAGCACCTCTTGTGATCATAAGAATTATTGTTACTAGTTTCCACTAATATTTGAAACTTTTCTTCTTCATTGTTAAGCCTTTTTCATAAAACAAGCTAAAATTTCTGAAATAACTTGTGCTTTTTACCAGTCTATTGTCATGTTTTCCCAGCATTTGACAGTTCTATGATATTATCAAAACATATCCAGGATTATGAATTGCTAAAAAAGACAGAATTCTTCTTATAAATGTTTTTGATGATGAAAATAGTGATTTATCCCATGTGCCAATTCCTAACATTCATCAAACAAGCTAAAAATGCTCATTTTAGTTGTATAATCATAGAATCTTAATGTCAGAAGGGGCCTAGAAATTTGCTAATCCAATCTTCAACTCAAGGAGAAGCAGTTCAAACAGTAGCTTCTTGGATATTTCTAGGAATGAAGAACTGACTAATTTGAACTACTACTATCATTTTGTACTTTTTAAATTATTTGTTAGAAGGTTTATTCTTGAGAAAAAAAAATGTTTCCTTATAAATTATATCCATTGATAATATTTTTCTGCTTCTAGGAGCAACTAAGAAAAAGTTTAAATTATTTCCCTTTTGACAGTTCTTCAAAAGTCCATTCTCATCCCTAACGTAATTACCAGAATATAGTAAGTGCTTTTTGAATGATTGTTTAATCGAGTTGAATTGTCATATGGTGCTCACAACACACACCTGTGCATTTTTTCATTTCACATGCTACATATCCTCAGTTTCTTCAATGATTGCTTGCATGGCATGATTTTAAGATCTTTTATAATACTTGTTCCCTTTCTTTGCAAGTAAACAAATGAAATTCTCACTACCTAGAATTTAAAGTGGAAATGAATGATATATGCATGATCTCATAAAAAAAAAAACTGCTTAATCTAAGCATTTTTGTAGATATAGTTTATAATACTTAAAATTTTAACAAAAGAATAAATTCCTTTAAAATATTATTTTGGAAAAGGTGGAGAGAGATTAGAATGATGTAATTAATAGGATTCAAATATTTGAATGTATGGAATTGAAGAGTAGCAGTGGAAGTCATTGCTGTAGTTATTATAGTAATACAAAATAGTAACTAATTAACTTTAAAAAACTATTGCCTTTGGAACTATGCTCAAAAATCTATCAAACTGTGCATACCCTTTGATCCAGCAGCGTTGCTACTTGGGTTTGTATCCCAAAGAGATCTTAAAGAAGGGAAAGGGGCCTGTATGTGCAAGAATGTTTGTGGCAGCCCTCTTTGTGGTGGCCAGAAACTAGAAACTACATGGATGCCCATCAATTGGAGATTGGCTGAATAAATTGTGGTATATGAATATTATGGAATATTATTGTTCTGTAAGAAATGACCAACAGGATGATTTCAGAAAGGCCTGGAGAGACTTACATGAACTGTTGCTGAGTAAAATGAGCAGGACCAGGAGATCATTATATACTTCAACAAAAATAATGTATGATGATCAATTTGATGGACGTGGCCCTCTCCAATAATGAGATAAACCAAATCAGTTCCAATAGAGCAGTAATGAACTGAACCAGCTATACCCAGCAAAAGAACTCTGGGAGATGACTATGAACCACTACATAGAAATTCCAATCTCTCTAATTTTGTCTGCCTGCATTTTGGATTTCCTTCACAGGCTAAATGTGCACTATTTCAAAGTCCAATTCTTTTTGTTCAACAAAAGAACTGTTTGGTCACGTATACATATATTGTATTTAATTTATACTCTAATATATTTAACATGTATTGGTCAACCTGCCATCGGGGGGGGGGGGGGGGAGGAGGGGAAAACTTGGAACAAATGGTTTGGCAATTGTCAATGTTGTAAAATTACCCACTCAAATATCTGGTAAATAAAAACTATTAAAAAAAATCTATTCCCTAGTACATCCCAAACACTGTACTGGATCATAATCAGGATCCAAAGAAATTTTGACAGGCCAAGTACTTTATAATCCCTGATAGAATGAAATTCATTAAGAATAAATGTAAAGTCTTGTTTGACACAAAAGGGAAGAACCAAAGGAAGTAGTTTGAAACTCTATCGTGACAAATTAAATTGTAATTTTTGGGGAAAAAAAATTAAAGTTTCTAACAATTAGAAATATCCAAAAGAAAATTGACTGCCTTGAGAAGTACATTTCCCTATCTTAGAAATATTTAAATAGAGAATATATGAGCCATTTCTTTATGTAATCCATATATGGAGTTACTATCTCAACCCTCTCCCTCCAGTCTCATTTCACTGACATGCTCGGCCTTTAGAGCTCATCTAATGAATTCTCTCCTCAGAGGTTTTGGGGTAACCTTGAGAACTTTGGAGCTTTTTCCCTAGTAAAATAGATCATGAATCCCCATCAGTGTGATCACCATCTTTGATAATTTTTTAACATCAATCAACTAGCCACAATTAGCTTTTGGGAAAATGGATATTTACTAAGGATTTAGTATAAATAGTACAAAATAGACATTTCTCAAAAAAACTGGGGACATATTCTCCCCTGAAAAAATATTGAGTCCAGAAAAAAGGGACTCAACTTTAGAAACACATATGGTTAAAGAAAAACACAGTTCCTTGTGGCCAGAATACTTCACAGCTCTCAGCACCAATATTGCTTCAGCAACACTACAAGACTAAGAAATCATCAAACAACAAAGTCACCAAAGAATCAGAATTGTCAGAGATGCAAAGGTTAATGAACAGCTAATAGCTAATATTAAATGATATTTTAAGATGTTGAGACGACTTCCTATACATAATTTCTCTGTATTTTTTTGATGACTCTATCTGGTAGGTATATTTATTATCCTCACTTTTTTGGATGAGAAAATTGAGGCACACAGAATCCCACAGCAAAAAAAGTGTCTGAGGCAGAATTTGAAATTGAAAATTTGAAAGTTTTCCTGACTTGGGATAATTTTATTTTTATTATACAAAACTGACAAGATCTGTGAGCTATCTGGTGACTGTAAATCAATTGCAGTTTATTATAAAGTGCCTGGAAACTTGTTGCATATTATGCAGTGCATTTTGCATGTAGTGACTTGCTAAAAAAATAAAATTCAGAAGATGTATGTTTAAGAAAATGAAATGGGCAAAGTATGTAGGGAGTATGAGGGATGGATTACCCAGGTAATATTAACTTGTTGAAGCAATCTCTTATGGTGAATTTGTGGGAAGATATGGATATTAGTTGTTGTTTTCTATTGTAACTGAAGAGGATCAAAATAACATCACTATGTTAGTGTCAATATACAGTGTATCCAACGAAGGCAGATCAGACCAATACAAGCTCAAAAGCCACTAACACACATCAAGCATAAATTGTTCATATTAACATTTGGAGTGGAAATGTATATAAATTTGTTCATCTCACATTTCTTTTTAGCTACTGTAATTGTGATTTGATCATAGAGCTCAGTTCCTTCTTTGATACAGGTATGGCATGCTGGATGATCCTATATCAATAATCCCATGTTTCACTATCAATTCCAAAAATCTTCAGAGAGACTTTGGGAGTGTCCTTATTTTGTTTCTTCTTACTTATACATGAGTTCATGCCTTATCTTAGCTCTCCATAAATTAATTTTGAGGTAAGCATTTGATTAATGTGGTCACCCCATTAACATTGTACTCTCTTCATTAGGGTTTGAATCTTTGGCAACTTAGCTTGACAGAGGACCTTAGAGACTAGTATCTTAGATTTGCAGGAGATTTTCAAAATCTTCCTAAGACAATTTAAATGAATGAGATTCAGTTTTCTTTCATTCTGTTCAGGTTTCACAGGCATACAACAATGAGCACAGTAAAATGACACTGTATCAGTGGTCCTCAAACTTTTTAAATAGGGGGCCAGTTTTCTGTCCCTCTGACTGTGGGAGGGCCGGACTATAGAAAAAAACAAAAACAAAAATAAAAACAAAAACAAAAACAAAAGCAAAAAACCTCACACTGTCTCCACACCTCAGCCCATTTGCCATAACCTGGGGAGCCGCATAAACGTCCTGAGCCCTCTGCATCTGGTACGCGGACTGTAGTTTGAGAACCTCTGCGTGTAGACTTTCAATCTGATAGGCCATTTGATACCTCATCTTTCTCACACTTTCCTTAAGAGACTTCCAAACACTAAACTAGTTCTGATAATCATATATCAATCTCATTATCTATTTTGTACATTCCTGGAAAATATACTGCTAAGATAATGAACTTTTCCAAAGCACTCAAATTTTAAGCTATGAAGAAGAACTATATAAAATGAATAGTGGAGAGTTTGAATATTGCATTACTTGGGTGAGTACTTACACTAGGTTTGCATCGTATATCCATGGAAATATTGATTAAACATTGAATTATTAATGCATGTGTTTTATGTCATTTTAGACTGAGTTTCCACAAGGAAATAGACCACTATTTACATAAATTTCATACCTATATTACTTCCTACAGAAGTGTTTTCAGACATAGTTGACACCTAAAAATTAGTTCAATCACTTCCTGCTTTATGCTAAGGATACTAGTGGGTGGGAGGGAGGGGGAAAGAAAGTCCTTTTAACTTAAATATGCTAACTAATCTTACCTCAGGTTCTGTGATTATGCATTTCCCCAAAAAGCACAGTGTTTCTAAAAGCAAAAATTTCCACTTTCTAGTTGATTTCATTCAATCAGAAGAAAAGGAATCTCTGACCTCCTCATTATTGATTTAATTGATATGAAAATTTTATACTAGGTCATATATTTAGAGGATTTGGACTTTAAATACTATATAGACTTTTTTGTTTTAAGCTGGATTCTGAATTTTTAGCTGAATTGAATACAGGATATGTTCGCCCTATTTCAGAAAATGCCCATAACACATTTTTGCTTAACCACATGGCTCCAGAGATTTTACTGTATTCTAGCATCATATCTGAGATGGTGGCTTCAACAAAAAGTACCATCTCAGCCCAAGCAAATCCAGTCAATAAGTTAATGGCATGAATCAATGAGAAAGATTTGGGAGAGATCTTAATTAAAGAAACAACTGCTGATACAAATTATGTTTCCAATGTATTGATAGAGCAGAGGGCATGAGGTTGAGGCAGAGATGAACCCTGATCAATGCTACTAACATTTGCATTCTTTGTCGTCAGAAGCAAGCAATCCTCACTAGCTTGTATTTGTACACAAACATAAATTCACATTTTGTAAACAATTGGGTGAAACACAGCTACACATTCAACCCTACAACAGTCAACCATTTTATAAGGAAGTTTACCCAATTGCTTTAAGAAGTAATTTAAAACTGTCACAGAGAAAACTGAAAGTTCCTACAGCTTTGCTAAGGAAAAGGTATAATTTCTATAGCTTAGCACTAATTGGGGATACTTTTTTTTTTTTTTTTTTTTTTTTAGTAAAGATAACAGGAATGGTATAAGGCTACTTGTAATAAGGAGCATGTTTTGTAAATTTCAAAGGGCTATACAAAATGTGAGGTGTTCTTGTTAATGATAAATAGTTAATAAAATAAATGCTATTTTTATTATGAATAAAACTAGTAAGACAAAAGAAAATATATAAACTTATTCCTTAAATGAGACTAACAGTTTCAACCAACTGAAAAAAAAATCATGTTATGAAATTGCAATTAAAATATGATAGAATAATAATATATATGATAGGGAAGAGAGAGAAAAAGAAAAGAGTGATTGAATACAAGGAGTCCCAGAAAGCTGTAGAAGAAAACATTCTGTGGAAGCATGGTACAAATATCCAAAGTCAATAGATGTATTTCCCAAGTGATTCAATCTGAGACCCAGTTTAAAGAGACATCAATCTGTGATGTCAGCAACGCTCAGCATATAGCTAATGGAGCTTTAAAGGATCAATATTCAAACCTGCCTATTTTAATGCCTCAAAACCCACACCACTGCGACATCTTCTGCTAGCATTAAAGAACATCTGATGTTGTCAAGGAACTAGTTTTCCAACCACCACTCAGAAATTCAAAATTAGATGATTATATATTAGATTCTTTCTTTTTTTTTTTTTCTTTGCTTTTTAATTGTTAGGGAGAGGGTAGGAGGCACATTAATTCCATGGATGCTTAGAAGAAATCTAAACTTTAGCTCAGCTGGTTGCCATGTAATCCATCTTATTTTCCTGTCAGGTTTTATAATGAAGTCAAAAGCAATCCTAAACTAGTGACATTATAATCTAATGCTGCGTAGTAATAACTGTCATGTACCCAGCCCGGAGTTTTCTAGCAATAGTCTCCCTAGCAAACAGACAAACAGAAGAAAGGAAGCAATTGAGGAAGGAGGTCATGACAACTTTTATTGAGAAACAAAATGTTAAAACGCTACCAAACAAGAAAGGACTTAAGAAATGTTAAGTCATTTTTCAACAAAGCCATAATGGAGAGATTTGCTAATAGCTTAATCATGATGGTAAATGGAATAGCATCAGCCCTAGGAGAAGAGAAGGCTTTCTAGTTCTATGAGAAATGGACCATTGATTGTATATAACAAATGTACTTCCACTGCAAAATGACAAAAATTGTAACATTTAAAGAGGCAGGGATCTCACACATTTTTCCCTATAGCTTGTTTAGATCAAATAGAAAGAACTAAGTCACTTTACTCAAATTATTTTTTTTCTCCATAATAAATTAAAGCAAGATGCAGGTAGAGTGAATCAAGTGATGAAGAAGTATAAGATTGATTATCTCACTGGGTTTATCTAAAGACCCCAGCCAAAACTTTTTTCTCTCTTTCTTATTTTCTTTTTTCCCATTTCTTTCTTTCCTTCCTTTGTTCCTTCCTTCCTTCCTTCCTTCCTTCTTTCCTTCCTTCCTTCCTTCCTTCCTTCCTTCCTTCCTTCCTTCCTTCCCTCCTTCCTTTCTTCCTTCTTATAGCAAAGAGTTATAAGACTACAAGGGTCACTCAGGAATACCACCAAGTCTCTCTCATTCCATATTATATTATTAGTTTATTAGACAAATGAGAAACTGATGTCAGAAATATGCCAAACACTATTTATAAATATACAAGCATCACAAAGTAATATTTAATTTAGGCCTTGAGGTTACAGTGCAAAGGCCTCACAAAAAAATAGCAATTGCGTAGTACTTTGGAAAGAGAGAACTCTATTAAGAGCAAAAAAATAAAAAATAAAAAAAAATGGGAGATCCTAATAATCACTGTGAGCCACTGTATCTGTGTGCCAAGATTCAGATCCAAGCCACGAATGAAATTTCTCAACAGTCTTTCTCACCAAAAATTTATAAGCCGTTTGTAATCTATTAAAACAGCACAAATACTTAAAATGCATATTCAACCAATTAAAAATTGGACCAGGACCATTTCCCCAATTGTTCTTTCCCTTCTCTCTTTTCCCCACTGCCCCCCCCCCCTCCATCTATCTGTGAACAATATGTAAAGTTACTTGCACTGAATTACATCAGCAGGAGGCATTAATGGAATGTTATGAAAGATCTGGAGAAGTGAAGGCAAAGAGAAAGGAGAGAAAACACTAATTTCAAGAGAAAAGAAAAAAGGGGGAAAAAGAATACACTGTTCCAATCTCCAGTAACAAAGGCACACAATTTCTATTATCCTTTCTCATAACAAAATTTCAACAACAATTTCTTTCAAGTGACATTTAACTATATAAGCATCCATAGTCTAATGCAAATATGTAAATTCTATTTCTTTGGGCTTTTAAGTTAAGTTGAGATCATAATTTTGATTCAATATGTTATGTTTTTATAATATTTTCATATGCTATATTGCACTAATAAATCACAAAGCATGAAGGTCATAACATTTGAAAGCAGACATCACCCTCATCATACTTTTTAACCTATCATGTAATGAAATTAGAAGTAAATTAAGTGCCTTGATAAGCAGAGGACATATACAAACACACACACATGCACATATATAACCACAGCAGGGCTGCACATTAATGCAAATGTCCCATAACATCACTTTTCCCATCTTTATTAATGTAGAAGACTTATGATGATCTGTTTCCTTTTCCATAGCTTTAGTTATCAAATAAAAGGTTATATTAAGTAGCAAATAGTATTAAGGGTTAAATAAATTAAAGGGGGGGAGGTAAAGACATTATAATAGCACTTAAATCTCAACCTCTTATTTACTATCTCTAAATTAAATGTCCAGGGTACATTAATGCCAACTTGCAGTAATGGCATTTAGTATATTATAGATATTTTTGTTGCTTTGAAAAAAAATCCAATCTTCATTAGAATATTGAAACATCGAGCAGAATCAATTATAGAAATGTGATCATTAATTATAAAATAAAATAAAATTTTCAATCCCTAATGAAAAATGTTTATTGATTTTAAAATAATCTTTCTAATTAATTTTAAATATTTGAGTTAGTATAAATACACGTCCATGCTGACTTTTATTTTCCCCTTCTTTCCCTTCTATTGTATGTATAGTTTAATTTTTTTATTTTGTTAAATATAAGTTAATTAATAATCTTGGATCTGTGCAGAGGCCAGTGTCTATAAGGTAATAAAAAGTAAAATATTAGCTTTAGATCCAATTCACAGCTTAGATACTGACACATTTTGCAACTTTGGACAAATCCCTTAATTATCCTGTTTGAGAAATTAAGAAGATAACAATAATTACTATATAACAATAATTCCACAGAAGGAAAAAGAATAATAGAGTGCTTTCATATTAGTAATATCAATAAAATACATAATGATTATATATGCTCTTACAAAATCAAATTCTTTGGGGAAAAATTAAATGAAAATTACCATTACAGTTTTGCAAATAATTCAAAAAAGAAGCTATATCTCTCTTAGGAAAAATATACATACTTCTCTCATTCTGTAGGTAATTTGTGATACTCATTATTTGCATAGAATGTATATTTATATGATACTACTCATTCATGATTTAAAAAAAAATTACAAACTACAATTTAATATTAATTGAGGAATAAATAATTTTAAAATTTCTGATTCCTAAATAACCATGTAACATAACAAAAGTGTATTTCATGGGATAAATATAATAAAGGATGATAAACTAAATATTGAATTCCGCTATTTTTTAGAATTGATTTTATATAACATATATACAAGAGTTGACTTATTTTGTCATTTTTTTTCTGATGAAAGTAGAATTCTAGCTCTGGAATAATACTTCTAGTCAATAAGCACTTGATAGGCACTTACAATCTGTTGATCACCATTCTAAACACTGAAGATAGGAAAACAAAAACAAAAAGATTTCTGATCTTAGGAAGTTTATATTCTGTTGGGGAAAACACCTTGGGAAAATATATAAAGAAAATATATATAAAACAAATTGCAATATATAAGGGTTGGGATACTGTTCAGTGAGGACATCCCAGGGCTGAATTCTCAGTTTACTTTATATTCTTATTTTCACAAAAGTAAAAGAGTGGGGGAACTTTTAAGTGGAGAAAATTGGGGGAAAAGTCTTGTAGTGGAAAAAATAAACATGATTCTTGGAACCAAAAGTGCAAAGTGCTATTCTTACTGATGACACTTCCATCATTTCATTTGACATAGCTTATTTTATTGCCCTTCATTTTATTGCATTTTGCAGATATTGTATTTTTTTGAATTGAAGGTTTAGAGCAATTCTGTGTTGCACAAAATATCAGTATCAGTTTTCCAACCAAGTGTGCTAACATAGTGTCTCTGTGTCACATTTTTGTAATTCTCAAAATATTCCAAATTTATTATTATTATTATTATTATTATTATTATATGCTATGATAATCTGTGATCAGTGATTTTTGATACTGCTATTGTAATTTTTGGGGGCACCACAAAACGAGTCCCTATAAGAAGATGAACTTATCTATAAATATTATGAGTTTTGAATGTTTTATTCACCAGCTGTTGCCCCTCTCCCTCCCTTTTCTCAGGCTTGCCTATTTTCTTATACATAACAGTATTAAAAAATATGATATAAACTTAGTTGATAAAAAAGTGGTAGGGTTTGAGAGGACTGACTTCAATTTTCAAAGAAGTTTACTATGGGTAAAATGTGATCTTACAGCATTTAATGCTACAAAAGCTATTTCATGAAAAGAAGAGTTAATTGATGCAACAAACTTCATTGTTGCCTTATTTTAAGATATTTCCACAGACATCCCAAACTTCAGCAACCACCACCCTGCTCAGTCAGGAGCCATCACAACCGAGGCAAGATTCTCCACCAGCAAAAAATATTACAACTTTCTCTGAAAGCTCAGATAATGGTTACATTTTTTGGCAATAAATTATTTTTCAAATTAAGGTATATACATTATTTTAGACAATATTATTATGTATTTAATAGACCACAATATAATGCAAATATAACTTTTGAATGCACTGAGAAACCAAAAAAATCATTTTGCTTGCTTTATTGCAGGGATCTGGAACCAAACCTGCAATCTCTCTGCAGTGTGCCTATGTTAATGCATGAATGAGATTGAGCAAGCTTCTCTGATCCTCTATTTCCTCCGATGTAAAATGTGGATGAAAATATACTGCTTATCTCAAAGGACTGCTATGAAAAAAGCACTTTATAAAATATAATACTATATAATTTAGCCTCATTATTAGTGTTGTGATTTCTACTGTCATGATAGTAATAATATCTCTTGACCTGTCCATGCACCATGAGGTTCAAGGGTTTCCCCGTGCTTCCATAATACCAAAACAACAATGAAAAAGTGAAAACATTCATTTAATTGAAATATTGATTGAATATTTCTTATTTATAAGCAATTTTCTTAGGTAGTATATAATATAAATAACAACTATAGTCCCTAATGTCATGTAACCTATTGACATGGTACATAAGGTTGAGAGAGGGAGATAAAAATGACACAGCCATGTAGAGTAGAATATGTGAAGTATTAAGTCTTACAGAAGGAAAAATTACTTCTAAGTGGGAGAGGAATGTTTGAAACCTGAAATAAATCACTGAGTTTATTTTCTTTTGTTTTTTGGTGAAATGATTAACAGTCATTCTGAGTGACTTTATTTTTATTGAACTTTTGGAAAACATCTATTTATTTGTTTTAATTTTGACAAGGGGTGAGATATCAGCCTGTCATGATGGGTTCATAGCTTTAGAAGTAGAAGGGGCATTGCAAATCCTATAGAGGACCCCTTATAGATGAAGGTCTGAGGATTAAAGGTTAGTACCTTGAACAAGGTACTGACTTGTTCAACTAACCTTGAATAAGTGGCATAGGCATGAATAGAATAGTTATTCATTCTCCAAACTCAGTTCTCAGTTTGCTGTACCATATCACTGGTAAAGGAACACCTATTGAAAAAACTCCATCCACGCAGTATGGGCAGTCACCTATAATTTATAAACTTAAAAATGTGTGTGTGTGTGTGTGTGTGTGTGTGTCTGTGTGTCTGTGTGTCTGTGTGGTTGAATTGTCAATAATCACTGAGATAGGATGTGTTAAACACAAGACTTGAATCCAATTTTTTTCCTGACTCCAAAGCCAGCCACTTCTTTCCTACTCTCTGCTTCCTTTCTGGAAGAACTGGTTGTGAATAGTATATGTGAACTGACATGAGGGTTGGCTCTCATATAAGATATAGAATAAAACATGTACAAGTAAAGATCAGAGTTTTTCCTTGATATTTTAAATAATGGTAGGCCCTTTGAATTAGGCCCTCTGAAAAATTGAAAATAGGAGTGAAGCAGGTATATGGGAGTCTATTGTGTTCATATATAAAGTGATACATACATTCTTTTTTTTCCTATTTAGAGAAAATTTTCTTTAATTTAATTCTTTTGTTTTCATCAGTTAGATGTAAAACAATTTTTTTTACATTTGTTTTTATAACTTTGAGTTCTGGATTCTCTCCCTTTCTCCCCTTTCCCTTTCCCTGGCATTGAGAAGTCACATGTGAAGTTATAAAAAACATTTCCATAAAAGTCATATTGTGAGAGAAACATAAGATCTCTCCCCCTCAAAAAACAAACAAAAAACAAAAAACAAAACAAAAAAAAAGACAAGAAAAACAAAGTTTAAAAAAAGTATGCTTTAATCTGTATTTAGACAGAATCAGTTTTTTCTCTTAATATGAATAGCATTTTCCATCATAAGTCCTTGAGAATAATCATGTATCATTGGTATTTCTGAGAATAACAAAGCCATTTACAGGTGATTATCTTATAATTTTGCTATTTCTTTGTACACAGTACATTTCACTTTGCATTAGCTCATGGAAGTCTCTCCAGGTTCTTCTGATAGTATCCTGCTCATCATTTCTTATAGAACAGTACTATTTCATAACAATTATATATCACAATTTATTCAACCAAATCCCAATTTATGGCTATCTCCTCAAATTCTAATTCTTGCTTCAAGTATAAGTCTTTTTTCCTTTTTAAAAATATCTTTTGGAATATATGCCTAATACCGGTATTCTAATTACCTTAATAATGAGAAAGTTCTTATGAGTTGCAAGTATAATCATTCTACATAGAAAAGTAAACAGATTAACTTTATGGAGTTTCTTATGATTTCTCTTTCCTGGTTATCATCATGTCTTTCACGAGTCCTATATTTGAAAGTCAAACTTTCTATTTTGTTCTGCTCTTTTCATCACAAATGCTTGAAAGTCCTCTGTTTCATTGAATTCCCATTTTTCCTCCTGAAGTTTTGCTGAGCGGGTGATTCTTGGTTGTAAAATCCTAGTTCCTTTGCTCTCCAAAATATTATATTTCAAGCCTTCTGATCCTTTAAGATAAAAGCTGATAAATTTTGTGTTATCTTCACTATGGCTCCATAATGCTAGAATTTTTTCTTTCTGGATGTTTGCAATGTTTTTTCCTTGAATTTGGGAAGAATTTGGGATTTCTGAAATTTGGCTATAATATTTTTGGATGTTTTCATCTTGCAATCACTCTCAGGAGCTAATTGTGAATTCTTTCAATTTCTATTTTATCCTTTCATTCTAGAATATTAGGATAGTTTTCCCTGATAATTTCTAGAAAGATGATGTCTAGGCTCTTTTTTAAAATCAGTTTTCAAATTATCTCTCCTGGATCTATTTTCCAGGTAAGTTGTTTTTTCCAGTGAGATACTTTACACTGTTTTTTTTTTTTTGTTTTGTTTTGTTTTTTTTTTTAGTTTTGATTTATTTTTTCTTGATTTCTCAAAAAGCCATTAACTTCTATTTATTCAATTCTAATATTTAAGTAATTATTTTTCTCATTGAACTTTTGTATTTCTTTTCCCATTTCTTACTTGATTTGTAAATTCCTTTGGAGCTTTCCCATGGTCTGAGACCAATTTTGATTTTTCTTAGAAGCTTTGGATGTAGGAGCTTTGGCTTTGTTATCTTCTTCTGAATGTGTGCTATGATCTTCCCTGTCACCATAGTAACTTCTATGGTCAGAATCTTTTTCTGTTTATTTGCTTATTTCCTCAGTCTATTTAATGGCTTTTAACTCTGTTAAAGAAGACTTTGTTTCCAAGGTGCACTGTCCAAACTTCAGGGGTTTTGTGCAGCTGTTTTCAGAGATCCTTCTAGGAACATGTAAATTTTCTGTTCTCCCAAGATGGTATGATCCAAAAAGAAGTATGTTTACCACTCTTCTAGGCTATGCTCTAATCTGTGAAAGCACAAACACTCTTTTTTGCCCTGGAAAGGTAAAGAGGGTCATGAATATACTTTGGCTGTATGTGCTAGTGCTCCTCTTCACCCTGGGACTGTGAGCCAGGACTATAGATCTGAGTATGGACAAAAAATACCAGAGTCCCTCCTCAGGGTTAGCAAAGAACTTCCTACAATTTCCTTTTTATTAGCTTTTCACCCCCCTTACCATCCATGGACTGAGACTCTGGAAGCCAATTTATTGCTACTACTGCTGCTGATTCAGTGGCTTCCAAGGCCTTCTCTTGGATTGCTACGGCTCCCCTCACACCCCCATGGGGTAAACTTTTGCTGGTGACCTTCCAATTCATATTTGGTGTCTATGGATTGGAAGTTCTGGAAACTGGAGTTTCTTCCATTGATTCAGACGCCCCATAACCCCCTCATAGGGTTGTGAGCTGCTGGTTCAGCAACTGCACTCCAGTCCCACATTGGGGCAACAGATCTTTCTTGCCAAACTTCTAAGTTGTTTTTGGTTGGAAAATTGCTCCATTCCATCTTTTTGTAAGTACTGACACTCTAAAATTTATATAGAATCATTATTTAAAGTTACATGGAAAGCCTTGGGAGAGAGCTCTGTGAGTCCCTGTCTTTATTCCACCATCTTGGCTCTGCCTTGATATATTTATTCCTTAACCATATCCATCACTGCCCCTTTTTCCCACCATCATTCCACATGGACCAAAGGGAATTTTTCTTTTTTATAGTTTGGGAATTCATTTTTCTGCCCAGAGAATCATACTCAAAGATTGTTATATAGAAATTTGACAAATGACCACATAAAAAATGAAATTGTTTGAATACCAAACTTGAAGGTAAGGTAGTTTTTAAGAAATTTTAAAAACTTTGTCAAGATTTAGTGTATTTTCTATTTCATTTCATAAAAACAATCCTCTCTCCTTTATGAAAGAACAGGGAAACTTGGTATCTTTTATTTCACTGAGTCTTAGTTGTTCCAGCTGGAAGAAAGAAATGCTATTGCTCACATATAACTTTTAAGCTTGATGCACATACTGTTTTGAGTGCTTCATCATCTGGTCTAAGTGGCACACATATGGTTTAACATTGCTATTATTTAAATTAAATTTTAAATTGCATAATTCAATGAAAGAGAATACTCCAAAATGTTGACCTATCATCATCTGACAAATGGAAAAGAAAATGGAGACAGAGGGAAATGTTTTCAGTAAAGAATTATGCAGTCAAAATAGTCAAATAAGTTGCTCAGTGAATCAAAACAGCAGCACACCTGGAATGTGAGTCTCATTGTATCTGTGCAAACTGCAAAAGCTTTAGAATGTCCTGAATGTGACACAGGGACATAAAAGGCTTTTAAGCAACTGAGCTTCAAGTAATAATTCACAGGGAGAGTGCAGCAATGCGACTCCAAGGCTATAACAAGCATTTAACTAAGATAGATGTGAGTCCCTTCCTAGTACTTTCTAAAGAATAACATGGATAAGTTTCTTGTCATGCAATGAGGCAGATATATGTGGTTGGAATAAATGCATAGATGTACATGTGTGTATACATAAACACATGTGTAGCATATGCATATACATGTGCATATGTCTGTATATATGTATATGTATGTATATGTGTACATGTGTGTGTTTTATAAAAGTGGTATTTCTTCCTTTG
Organism: Sminthopsis crassicaudata; assembly: GCF_048593235.1. Lineage (NCBI taxonomy): Eukaryota > Metazoa > Chordata > Mammalia > Dasyuromorphia > Dasyuridae > Sminthopsis > Sminthopsis crassicaudata. Next base: position 344,163,551 of record NC_133617.1, on the reverse strand, counting down.
ACTCTGTGATATTTATACAAATTATAGTCTGAGAGTAAAATAATGCAACTCCAAGGCTATTAAACAGAGGAAGATATGATAAACTTAATGGGTCACTATTCAGATAACTATCACATTTTTTGACCTAATTACCTACATCAGATTTCTGTGTCAATCCTTCACTAGCCTTAGCAAAAATTTGACCAGGAAAACATTTTAGCTCCCAGGTTGGCATAAGACTCCCACTTTTCATTTTCACCCTCAGGACAAGCCTTCTATTCAGTTAACTGTCTTCTTTGCAGAAGATCATGCTCTATCCAGAGACTTGTTTTAATTTCTTCTAAAGAAATAATTTCAGGTAACTGAGGGAGGTATATCTAGACAATGCTGAGCCTTGTCTAAATACTGTTCCATTAATGAATAATGCTTACATTATTTTAGCCACAATCAGAGTTGAGATGATCAGGGGTATAATTATTTAATTGTATCATTTAGATTTTTGTTTCTTCAGATCTCTTTTATATGTCTTTTCTTTCCCTTAAATAATTAGTGTAACTTGTATAATTTTTGATTCATACTTTCTCATTTGTAACTCATAAAAATGTTGTGATGTTGTCCTCTCACCTGATCAAAATGAAAACTTCAAAATCTCCCCAATAAACCTCTGCATGTATAATTTTCACATTTACTTGCATGAAAATTTTTAATCATCTGTTGTATTTATTATATATGTATATGCATGTGTATAAAACTTTATAACAAACTTTTTTGAGAGCAAAAGAACATTGAATAGGAAATTGCTCTCCATGAATGGCTGACAGTCATCCCTGACAAACCTTTGTAATCTCTTTCCTCCAAGAATGTGTTTTCCATCTAAAGCAGAATTTTTCTCTTTGGAGATCCCAAGGAGACTCAGAGAGAAAGCTCAGAGTTAGTTGAAAAGTGCTTAATACTCTTTCTTGACCTTTCAGCAAATAGGATCACTCTTAATACTTCAACTACTTTGGGAACCCACCAGCTGACTGGATAGCTGGGAAAGACATTATGCAAAATGGGTAATTTCTGTATTTATTCCTCAGATTTGACAATAGGGAATGAGACACATATGTGAGTAATGTCCACATAAATAGGATATTTGTGGTATTAACTGCTATTATTTCTACAAGTAAGAGCTAGTCAAGGTGCTTCCCCATATAACTTGTCCCATTTTAGCACTCATACAATTATCCATCCTCTTAATTACTATAAAGGAAAAAATCTTCACATTTACATTTGAAGACTCTCAACTCACTGAAATAAAGTGTTAAGACCAAAGCACAGACTTGAAATAAGGTATATTCAATCAAAATAGCAATGATTATGGTAGAAAAATTCCATGAGTCAGGATTAGAATTTAATTTTACAGGTAGATGCAACCTGAGAAAACAGGGGAAATTTTGTCTTTCACCTTCATTTAAAATCAATTTAACCAGTTAGAAAAAGCATTTCCAAAGTACTACATAAAAATAGGGAGAGGGACTGAGCCTGTAATTTCATTATTACAGAGAACTCCAAAGATAAGAGAAATACCTCTAATGATGCAAGTATGTACCTTTTCTACAATTTCGAATCTTAGAGAGTGAACAAGAAGCATAAAGGGTTACATGATATATTTAGGTTTGTATCATCTGTAGGTGAAAGAAGTGGGGTATATATTGCAAGTAATACATAACTTTTTCAACATCTGCACTATGCATTTCTTGTAATAAGACAATTAAAAAAATAAAGGGGTCAATGAGAACTAAGAGTTTCCACAAAGTCAAATTGCACCTGGACATTTTTTTCCAAGATATACTTCATATATTTGTTCTCATATCTTTGCTTGGCTGTAATGACAACTTTCCTTGTCTCCACTTTTCTTAGAAAGGTATATCAGATGTGGAATGACCTCCATTAGTATTATTTCATACTTAACCAACAAACATTTGCCAAACACCTTCTATTTTCCTTCTTTGCAAGGCATGACGAATATAAATTTTTAAAAATTAAATAATTCCTACTTTCAAGGAAGGTACATTCTATTTATATTACTGCTGTCTTTTCAAATTTTCATCTACCACTGCTCCTATCAAGCTTAAAAGTACTCTCATTTTTATCCAGTGATTTGTAGATTGTAAGAAGAGAGGATCAAATGTTAGAATTTCTCAAATTGTCAGAAAAAAAGAAACGATTCTATAAAGCAGTGGTTCTTAAACTTTTGTTCTCAGTATCCATTCATACTATTAAAACTATTGAAGATCTGTCCAAAAAGTTTTTACTTATATGGTTTAAATTTGTAGATATTTTCCATATTAGAAATTAATTTTGAATTTTAGATCCTCTGAAAGGGGTTCAGACATACCCAGTATTCTCTGGATCACAAGTTGAGAACAACTGCCATAAAACTCTAAACCTGAGAAAATTAAAAATAAGAGGAACCTTTCTATGTTCCAGAGTACTGGTTCTATTAGAAAAAAACATCCAAAATGCCCCTGTATATTTGCCATATATGGAGTCTCTGCTTCTAATGTCTGGGGAAAATTTGCAAAAAGTTTGCCAACATCTAACTCTGTAATTCCTTACCTTTCTAACCAGTGAATATACTCAAATGATACAAAAATTCCTAATATCTTGAACATAATCAGTTTGTTCTAGAAAGATTATTGAAGAGAAGGCTGGGTGAAGCTGAGTAATGACACAAAATGAACAAATAAAGATCTAAGTCTTTTATTCTCAGCATTTTCACCTAGCAGCAGCTTGAAATCAAGATGGAAATCAAGAACATGTTAACAGAAAGAGACATTTTTTCTCATTCTACACTATAGGATAGTAACATAAATAAAGATCATAAGGTCTTAAACATAGAGATAGAAGAAACCTTCAATTTCATATAGTCCAATCTCCCTTTTATAATTGAACAAAAAGAAGCGCACAGTGGTTAAATGACTTGCCCAATTTCTTATAGTAAATGTCAGATACAAGATCTGAGTCTAGTTCATATTACTACAAACCTGGCATTTTCATTGATTTTCACTGAATTTTATAAATTAAAACTTTTTTTTTAATGTGCCAACTCCTGTCTTAGACCAAAGGAGCAATAGTCAAATCCTGAAATATTTTGGAAAATGCTGATGAGTACACAGTCTGTATTTTGATCCTACTCTAAAGTCTTATCAATAAATCCATTTTTCCACAGTTTCAGTACTTGGTTTAATTTGAGGCAGTTTTCAAACTCAAGGCTGCATCTTAAATTTCAATTCAACCTTTGATTTTGGTATGTCTTTTCAGAGTTCTTGTTCCTGATGTAAGATACATGACTATTGCCATGTACATCGAAAAAAGATCCAAAGATGTTGTTTTGTATTTATCAAGTTCTAAAAAAATCAGGGCTTTTTGGGGTGATAGTTTAAAAACTGAATTTTTAACTTGGGGCTCTACAAACATGGAAGTTCTCAGCCAATGTATTATCAAATAGGAGCATTAATCTCTGCATAATAGACAGAATACCAAGACTGTTCATGGTGTACGTGTAGCCTATAATTTTATCATTCTAATGTCTAGACAAAATAGTATCTGATACATTCTTGGAGAATGTCCATATGATACAATATTTTGGCACACCTTACTTACAGGAGGCCACCAATGTAGTTACCAGTCTAGTAAGGACTACTGAAAAACCTGAAGTGCTTCCAAAGTTAATTCATTTTCACACAATGGCATAAGCATACTGTGTTTGAACATCAGTAAGTGATCTCTTGGAGTTATGTAGCAGCATTTATTTCAGAGAATAAAACTACCTTGATAGCTATTAGTCTGCTTACTTCTGAACAAAAATAGACCTAATCAGAAACCTGGTATAATCCTAATGAACTTAACTGCTAGGATGTTGGGAAAGATCTGAGGAAAGTTTTCTTTCTCTTCTCTTCCCTCCCTTTCACACCTCCAGACAACTAGATTATTCAGAATTATGGCAATCAGATACTGGCAAGGAAGAAAAATGGTGATATGCTGAAAAGAAACCACTTATACCACACGTCTTGATAATGTAATATTTCCACAACTGTTTCTGTTTAAAACTAATAAAAATAAACATAAGACTTTCCCGTCCCCTCCTATCAAATTCATTACTTTGAGCGACAAAATGACAAAATGATTAGCAGTTAATAAGGCCTTGGTTTAAAAGATTGACTGACATCACATTACTCGTTTAATTTCCGCTTCTCTGAGCTTCCTTCCCCCCTCCCCTTCCTTCTAGCACAGAGGGAATTAATATTATCACATCAAAGGCCTTCCTTTAAATGGGGGAGAAAAATCATTTAAAAGGACACAGGCTGTGATTATTCAAACTAGGTTATTTGCACCTTGTATATATAACCATATCGTGGTACAACTTCATTTCACTGAAATTGCTGTCAGTCACTAATAGAAGAAATTTGCTTCCGTTTTATCAGCACTATTGTATGAAGTCAGATTTGGGGGGAACAGGGGTATTAAATGTGAAATCTGATAAGACGGATATGAACATGGAGCAAGGAATGCACAGAGTGAAGGGAGACTGATTGCCAGTCCAATGTTCATAATGTAAATCTCTCTCTCTCTCTCTCTCTCTCTCTCTCTCTCTCTCTCTCTCTCTCTCTCTCTCTCTCTCTCTCTTTCAAGAAACATATACATAGAAGGTTGAGGACCAGCCTCTATACCAGAGGATGTGGTACAGTGAGGTTGCTGGTGTATTCTGGTGTATTTTATTTTCTCTCACTTAGAATCCTGACAGACAAATTATAATAGGGATGATTTAACACCTAAAGATGTATGTCATATTCCATAAAATAGTTGTATCAGTAGGAAAAATTATGAGTGGCACAACCCTTGGCCTAAGCAGCAGCCAATGATCTATCAGCATTTAGGTCCTGGCAGATTGAATTATTCTCCTCTCTAACTGTAACTGTGTTAGGGCTTGCATGACAAACAGTTCGCTTGTCAGATATTTATCCTTTACCCTTAAAAAAAAAAAAAAAAAAAAAAAAAAAAAAAAAAAAAAAGGAGGTAAATTGACCCAGAGAAGGAGAGAAAAGGGTGGGTGGGGGGAGGAATGTAAGTGGTAAAAGACCAACCACAGCATGAAATATGAAACATAAATCACAAGGGTCAGGATAGCAGAACTTGGTTACTAAGGCTCCAGGTGGATTAAATAATGTGCGTCCTGAGGGAGGGTAGGAAGGAGAGCAATAAAATAATAACAGAACTGAGTGCTCCAATGTCAAAAGGTTTGAAGACAAGCCTTGTTAATTCAGAAAACTGCAGAGTTAAATTAGTCCAGATCCCTGTGAAAAGCAGCGTTACATATTGTGCAGGCAAGATAAATTTTCACTCACTCTCTCCAATATGCCGACCACTGACAGGTGACTGCTGTGAAGAGTTCATTAAAATGTCCAATTCATAGGAGATTTTCAAAATTTATAATGCTTCCTATGGACAGTAAGGTCAAGTTCAATGGGCAAGAAAAAGTAAAGTGGGTAAAGGAATTATTCACTAATTACTTTTTCCACAAGGTAGTATTTTTTTTTAAACAGGAATTAACACATACTTAATGTCTTCAGACCTATAACTTTAAATCATAAAAATAGACCCTAGGCCCAACTCTCTCATCCTTTTCCTTGGCTCAGGCACCTGTTCTTAATACAGGAGTGTTCTGAGCAGCCATTTGGTGTTGGATTAGGAATTGTTGCTTCTAATCAGATTTTATTTGCCTAGTTTCTGAGAACATACTGTATAGTGTTTAGTAATTACTAAGGTGGCAGAAAGCACTTGATTTATGGCCAATTAAATACACTGTCTTTCAGACTCCTGTGGATCTTCAGTTCAAGTGGCAGTCCAGTAGTTTGTTTTAATTTGATTTCATGAATTTGCAGTATGATTCTGTAAGTTATATCTGACTAGATTATGCTGCCAAAGATCAAAGACAACATTGCCTTAGAGAATCATAATAAAGAATCACAGATTTATTTAGAAGATTTGCATTCTAGATTTATCATTCCTTCCTTCATTCAAGAAAGTGTTTTTAAGATTGTATATGAATATAAGAATATTTCCTCCAATATTCCTTCCAAGCAGCATGTTCTAGATATTAATGATTCGTCAAAGAATAAGTTCTAGGTTAATCATTTAGGAGAAATTTTGTAGTTCATTAGTGTTACTCAAGAGAAATTAATAAGAATAATTATTCCTAAGCATAAAATGTTTCTATTTTCATCCAATTTGTATATAATTCTTATACGTCATCAATTTAATTTTTTCATACATTTATATTTGTGTATACTTAAAATTTGTTTGTGGAATAATAGGACATTAAGAATAGAAGATTCTTAAAATATGTAGTCTAACATTCCTTTTACAGAGGAGATAAATAAGACACAAGAAAAATAATAACTTTCCTGGTCTTCTATGTATTTCTGTATAGTACAAACAGTAAAAGATTTGAAGTCTGAAGACTTCAATGCAAGTCAAATGCTGACTCTGCCTCCTCTGTGAATTTGGAATGAGTTTTTAAAATCTTAATGTGTCTTAGTTTCTTTTGCACTAAAATGAGGTATTTGGCCTAGATAATTTCTAAAATCCATTCTCCAATCTATAATCTCACGAATCATCATAATTAGCCTTGTGAGATGAAAACATCTATCTCTACTGCTACTCAGTTTCTTCATATATAAAATGAAAGGGTTGAACTAGATGTTTTTTGAACTAATCTGTGACACTATGATCCCTTACAACTCTAGATGTAACTTTTGTTTTCTTCTTTTCTGTTTTATGTTTCATGAATAAAATGTGGAACTAGTCAAATAAATTTATACTTAGATTATAGATACATTTACATTGACTCTCTCCAGTATACTAACCTATGACAGCAACTTTCAGTGAGAAAAATGAAAGAATTTGTTGGTCTCAGAAATAGGCTTTTTTTTTTCCAAACAGTTTACTTATGGCCAGATTACTTTCTGTGTGTCACATAATTTTTTTTCCTATTTTTATGTCAATTAATTATTGTTAAATTATTCCCTGAATTTAATTTCTAATTTCCCATATCTTCTCAACTTTGACAAAGTCTAATGTCATTTTAAAGAATGGATCTAAATACCAAATCTGTAGAAAACAGATTAAATTAATTAATTACTGAAGAGGTTTGAAGTATCTGTAGTAACAGTAGCAGCAGCAACAGCAACAGTAGTTATTGCTATTTATAAATAAAAAAATTATCTCAACTTTAATTTCTTGAGGTTTTAAATAGGAAAAAAAATGGCTCTTCAGTCCACTGTTTTGTACATTTTATTATCTAAGCATTTTGATATTGTAACTGGAGCTAAGTGGTGCCACTTTTAATCAGGTTTTGTATTCTTAGAAACTAAAATTTGTCATAAAATGTAATTTGATGATAGATGGTGGTAGTTCATTTGTCTCATTATCACAGTAACTTTTATTCAGGCTGAACTCCCATAGGGAGTGTGGTCATCTTATAAGTTAAAAACTGTTTTAAAAATATTGCTGATGAGTACAAAATAACATGCAATACTTGTTAGATATACATTTTTATTAGAATTGGAGGCCAAGACATTAAGAGGACAAGGATCAAGTTTCATGAAAAATAATGATTGAATATAAGAGAAGGGAATGTATTTGTAGTGATAGAGGTTAAATATCATAGATTATGAAGATAGATACTTAGCTACTAAGGAAGAATGCAATGATTTATGTGGGGGGAAAAAGTAAGGAATAGCAATTTAGCATTTCTTCTGTAAGCAGATATACCGTGAAGAGAATACTAGCCTGAGTAAGGAATATTTACTGTATTATAATGGTTTAAAAGAATGGAAATGGGGTTAGAAGAATCAGAAGCTTCCAAACCTTCAGAAAATTATTTGATTTTTCACTTTCTTATGTACTGAGGAAGTTTGATAATATAATTTTAATTCTGATATTTTATGATTCTGAGAAGTAGACTTTCTACAACACTGCTAATGATTATATGAACTAAGAAATTAGTCAATGATCAGGATTGTGTTTCCTTTTGTATAAAATCCTATCCCCATCCCACCTCTCTCCCTGCAAAAATCAAATTCACAGTTTGGCCTTTGCAACACCCCTTCTCCAGCCATGAGGATTCCTACATTGAGACCTTTAGTGGGGAGTCTAAACTATTTAGGTATTGGTGAAGAATAGACCATCTTTATTTCTACGCAGTACATCTCTACAGAGGTAAAGTTTTGCATTGTAGTTAGCAAAAGAGAACAATTTCTATATCATCGGTAATATTTATATTTCTCTAGTATAATTTCAAAATTAATACTTAATCCTTCTCTCCCTTGAAAACATCATGCTAACCCAACATTTCATTGATGTTCATAAATAATCCCTGAAAAGTTTCTAAATTTTGGAAGACTTTGTGTGCTTGCTTCTGTGCAAGAGAAAACATATTATGATGTGTCATCTCTCTAGAAAATTATTATCTTAATGATTTTTCTAGAAGCTTAACGTAAAGGAAACAACTTTCTTTTTCTGATGGGAGATTGGATACCATAACTATTATAAGGACAAATCTTGCCCCAGAAATAGAGGAGTTCCTTTTATTACACTGGTGTTGGGAGAAAAGAATTACACCTATGTTGTAGGTCAGCTGTGTTAGATCAGGATCTACCCTCTGTAATAGTACATTTCAATGGAGGTGTATAGAGATTTTCTTCACTGAAGTTCTACTCCAATGTTTCATCATGGAATATAGGTGGCCTGGGGTCATTGAATGCTATGCCAGTGGAATGAAAAATCTGGCAGCTGTTACCAAGTTGAAAAGGCTTTGAGTAAGGGGTCTAACAATGTACTGTGTGTCTGTCATCCAAGGACTAACCTAGCTAAATTCAGATGGGCACATCTCTAGAAACATGCCCCCAGGTGATGAATATTTTCAGCACAGAAACTTTGAAGATTATCTACAAGGGTAAGGCGGGGGTAGGCTATAGGTCAGCAGAGGGTGTATCCACATTAATGAAATCAGATCTTTTGAAGTATCAAAAAGACATTGGAGTACATTGAAATACACATAACAAGAATACTATTGTGGCTATAAATAATGCTTTTGGTAATATATTACTAGTACATCCATCCTTTTATGTTGTCAGGACCAATCTTTATTTATAGCAATTGTCTTGTCAAGTATCCCACAGTTTACAAATAAGACAAAGATGATTTGTGTTCCATGTATGGCTAGATTCAAAAAATCAGTTAGTGACAGCTGTCATGGATGGGTAGTGTGTATATACCCAAACGAAATTATTTTTCATTGATTTCATTGACCAGAAAGTTTAAGCTATAGTATCTACCAATCAAAAGTTCTCAGGTATATTAGGATGAGTAAGCATTTGCAAAAATGAACCCAAGTTGCGAATGAGATAATATTATTGACAACAGGATATATTCTCACAGGTCTCCATTATAGGCATTACTAGGCAATGGGATGGTAATCTTAAGATGCCAAGATGATTAAATTCCTACATAACAAAGAAAGATGTCAATCAAAATCTCTGTTATCTCTTTCCTTTGCTAGATTTCTATGGAGTATGCGTATTGTACTTTTCTTTGCCTCCTCTTTCACTATGAATACATACCAACATTTAGACATTATAAGTATGATCTTTTCTCTTATGTCACCCATTCCCTCCTTAATAAACCTAACATATCTTCATGTTCTAAACAGATATTTGTGAGTTCCCAAGTAAACAATTATTAAATGGTGCTCTTTTTTTCTTGCTTTTTGCTATCTGACTTGTCCATCACTATTTTTGCTTTTATTTTGTTTTTAATTTATTTTAGATTTATAAAATAAAATAAGCATTTCCATAACAGTTTAATAAAATATGACATTTAATTTGGTTTTTAACCTGTTAGTTATGTTCTAACAGGTATTCACACTGAAAATATCCATGAATTATCACATTTTCTTCACATTTGGAACTATATACATCACACACACACACACACACACACACACACACTTTATCCTTGCAACAAGTCAGCAAATTAAATTTCAGTGAATGAGAAAAAGATTGGAATATACAACATTTAGAGTCCTTAGATGAAAAAAAAATCATGATATATAATGAATTCAACAAAGGGATAATTGCAGGCCAAAGAGAGAGAGAGAGAGAGAGAGAGAGAGAGAGAGAGAGAGAGAGAGAGAGAGAGGAAAGGAGGGAGGGAGGGAGAAAGGGAAGGATGGAAAGAACTAAGAAGAAAAATTTAGATTATTTGCTCTATGATTTTAGATAAGTAACTTAACTCTTTATTAGTTGTTTTTTTTAAGTTAGCAAAATGGGAATAATACTCACACATTCCAGGGTCAAGAAGAAAGATATTTTGAACAATAAGATCTCCTCTATCTCATAGCTGTAATGTAGTCACATAGATTTTTTTTTTTTTTTTTGCTTGGGGACCACCAATAAAAGAAATCTCATTATTCCTTGAGATTTTCTGTTCTATTTTAAGATAATTCTTAGTTTTCTGAAGCATGTTGTCATATAAAGCTTCAATTTTTAATTTTTTATAACTTTTACCCATTGTTCCTAGTTCAACTATTTAGCATAATAAATACAAATGCTTTCTAAACATCAAATCATCCTAACACATTTGGAGATTGGTTGCATCCCATAATCTTTATTCTTAAGTTTTATTTATAATTCTCTTTTCTCCCCCAAATCACTTTCTTAAAGGTCACAAGTTATATGAATTTGGTTAATAAAGGCATATTTTTCCATTATTTTTTATTCTCCTTGGATACTTTGTGAATGTGTCTCTGGATCATTTCTTCATGGCAGTGGTTTTGTTTTTGAATTCTTCTTCATCTCTGTTTCCTGAATCCTCCTTTCTCTCCTTTTCTGGCTCTTGTTCTTCTGATTTTTCTAGTGCTCTAAGTTCTGCTTTCATTTTTTTCCTTTGGGTCATTTATAATCTTGCTGATGTCACCAACTTTTATAATTTCAAATATAAGTTTGGTTTAGTATCATCAGTCAAAAATCATAAAATGCTATGATGAGTACAACCTTTTCATTATAGAGAAGAGGAAATTTAGATTAAGAGAGAGATAATAACTTCCCTACAGTCACACAATTACTTAATGACTAAACTAATGTTCATGATTTGTAAATTTATTTCCCTAGGTATGGTTGTTCTTAACATCAGATCTGTTTCCATCTTCATAGTTTACATCTCCCTCTGATTGACTCATCAACCAAAGTCCCCTTTACCATAAAAGATCTTCAAATATGTGAAGACATCCATCATATTCCCATGAGGTTAGAGAGGTATAGGCTTTCGAAGTAGGAAAGGGTTTAGTCCAGAAATTCCCAATGATCAGTTTGTAGAAAGCTTACCAAAGTTGTATTTATAAATAAAAATATATACCTATTAAGGGTATTAAAACAAATTAACTAATAAAAAAAAAAACATCAAAAAAAAGACAACCTTCTCCTCCTGCCTAAAACTGTTTTGATATCAAGAATTTTCAGGTTTAAACTAAGATATGTATATCAGTTTTTTAGCTTGCTTTGGGAGGGAATAATTTAGCCCAAATTATTCTGGTTGTTACCATAATTTCCCCCAGTTTGGAGAAGAAAGAGAAGGGTTAAGGGAAGAGGATTCCATGAAGTTAGGTTTTGAAGCATAGATTAAAAAATTTCAATAGGTAGGAATGAGGTAGAATGCATTCTAGACACAAAAGTCTATAATAGTAACTCTTTAAAGGTAGGAAAGGGAATCTTCTCTGGACAAAATGATAGAATAGTTAAGTGGATTCGGAGCTGCTTGAATCCCTCTACTTGAAAAAGAATGATTAATGGATTCGTGTCATCCTGGAGGGAGATATCAAATGGAGAAAGTGCTCTAGGGATAGATTTTTGGCCTTATGCTGTTTAACATTTCTATCAATGACTGGGATAAAGTCACAAATGACATATATTTGTGTATACATACTATATCTGTGTGTATATATATATATTTACACACTTACACACTATATATATATATATATATATATATATATATATATATATATATATATATATATATATATATATATATACATTTTGCAGATAAAACAAAGCTAGGAAGGATAGCTAACATGTTCTATGACAAAATCCAGATACAAAAGTTTCTCAGTAGGTAAGAATGATGAGTTGAATCTCTGATCAAGCTTAATGACAAATATAAGGAAAAAAGTACTAAAAGTGAACTGCATAAAGATGGTAGAACCATTGTAAGACAAGACCTGCAAGGTTTAGTGGACTGGAAGTTAAATATGATTCCAGAGCATAACATAATACCCCTTAGATCATATTGCTGGGGTAAATGGTAACAATCCCACTGTATGCTGTAATAATAGATCAATCTCAGACTATCATAGTCAACTGTGGACACAACATGTTTGAGCATAGGGAAAATTAATTGGGATTTTAATGAATTAAGAACATACCATAAAGTAGCCAGAATATTTAGCTGAATGTATAAAATACTTTTATTGGGAAATTGATAAGTTGGGAAATTCTGAGTTTACATCAATCATGATTTTGAATTCATGATATATCATAATGATTTGAAAAAGAAGAGAAGACTTATAAAGAACATGAGAATATCCGATAGCATTTGAAGGATTGAATACATATCATATGCAAAAATAATTTCCATTTCATTTTCCATGTGTAGATATAGTTCAGGATTCATATTGAGAATTAGAAGATAAAGCAAATTACATAAAAACTCTTGATTGTAACCCATTTAATTTTATATATTAGCCTCAATATGATTTATTTTGTTCATATACTAGAATTCATGTTTAAGATTTTTCCACAAACTGAAAAATGTAATCCTCCTCCTCCCTCATCATCTCTCTGTCTCTGTCTTTGTCTCTCTCTGTCCCTCTCTGTGTCTCTAGCCCTCTCTGCCTTCTTCCATTGGAGCTTCTGTCCTCTGTCTCTATTTCCCTCTTTGTTTCTATCTCTGTATCTTTTTCTGTGCACTTCACCACCACTTACTGTTTTTGCCTTTCAGTATTTATACAAAAGGACTTTATAGTTGAAGAAATTCAAAACCATATGAGTTACAATGTAAAACATTTAAAGAGGAAAGTGATAGGCTCCTTTAAATAGAAAGAAGAAAATCCATTTCAAATGTACTTCTAGTATTGTTTGTGTGATGCTTGTGCTCCATAATTGTACCTTGTTTTAAATTCATATGTATTCATTCCATAAAAAATATTCTATATTTTATACTGATAAATTTATCAATAGAAAAAGATACCATACAAAGATATAAAAAATTACCTGCCAAAATAATGATTTATGCTGGTTTTGAAGCTTCCCCCTCTATTATTCATGTGTATAGGGATTTTTTTTCATTGTGACATTTACTTCACATTATAAAAATGTGTTCTTCTATGCCAATGTCTTCATTTGAATAGCAGGTGGAGAGGAATAGACTGGAGTAACAGCTTCTGTGTCTGACAGACTCTCTATCTGGACGGAGCCTTGTCAGGTTGCATGCTTGCCAACATTGATATATCAAAGAGGTCAGGCCAATAGCACTGCAACATAAAGTGAGTAGGACAGGTTCAAATAGAAACTCAAAGCCTTGTTCTACAAACCTCGGGAAAAAATGTGAAGTACATTCACCAGTAGCTGATTGATTTTTCTGACGGTGGTGGAGACAGGAGTTGTTTATTTGTTGACTCAGGTGCTGTTTGTGTAAAGGATCAAAGGCAAGGTGTTAAGAAGTAGGTGAAGTTAGAAGAATAAATGGTATTAGCACGAGAATAAAAGCAACCACAGAAAAAGAGGCAAAGTAAAGCATTAAGTGCACAATCAGTATTTTCCCTATTGCTTCTGGTGTCTCCACTTCTTTTTTTCATAGAGACAGTAATGAATAAGAGCCCTACTCTTAAAGATGGGGTAAATATGTATGTATGCAGGTTTGTGAGTATATATGTATACATAAATGTATACATACATATTCTTGAAAATATAGTTTCATATATATTCAGTCATTCATACACACACATAATATTTATAAACAAAACTGAATTACAAGAAATGTGAATATAGTATTGTTTTGGAAATTTTGAATTTCTTTTCATTATTCAAGATTCAGAGACATTCTTCCAGCAAATTTTGGTTAATATTAACCTCAACTGAACAAAAACTGTTGCATAGGACATGAAATTTACTTAAAAGCTTTAAGTGTTTAGATAAGAAGCCAGTGGAAGAATCTCAATTGTCTCTGATTCCTTGGTGATAGATAAATCCTGCTCCTCAATTAGCCTATTGTGAATTTTCTAAATGTAGTTTAATCTGCAACCTGATTTAGTTTATCTAGTGATGAAGTTTGTTACCTTAGAGAATGATATGATTTTGTTTAACTTTGTCCAACTTTGATGAAATTGAAAGAAATATAGGATCAT